>NW_005054546.1:558821-559031 GCF_000277835.1 Geospiza fortis | reverse complement strand
GTGCCCGAACCAGCCCCGGGGCGGGGGGCGGCCCGAGCGGGGCGGGTGTGAGGGGGTTTCGTGGGGCAGGGCCCGTGTGGATCTCCGGGCCCGGTGAGGCCGTGCCCGCTCCCCGTGACACACGAGGCCACTCCCGGTGCCCTCACGCCCATATAGCGGGTCCCGGTGGACCCAGGTGCCCGTGGGGCACACCCCGGTGTTCCCCACCGG
>NW_005054546.1:547073-557730 GCF_000277835.1 Geospiza fortis | reverse complement strand
CGAGGTGACCACGGGCAGGACCTCGAGGTGACCACGGGCAGGACCTCGAAGTGACACGGGCAGGACCTCGAGGTGACCACGGGCAGGACCTCGAGTGGCCGCCTCCCCTGGGGCTGGGACACAGGCAGGGCTGGCGCCGTTTTGGGGACAGGAATGAGGTGACACGGGGCAAGTCCTTGCTCGAATCTAAGCGTGACTCTCGTTGGGTTATTTGCAGTGATTTTGCTGCGTTTGAAGCGTGAAGCTGAGTGCCCCCCCCGAGTGCTGGAGCTGTGTCTGTGACAGCTGTGGCACTGCCAGGGATAGATCAGGCTCTGCTGCCCAGATCCATGGCAGAAGCTCTTGCCACTCCCAGGCCTCAGCTTTCTTTGCAGCCACATAAGGAATTCTCCTTGCAATAGCAGCATTGTCACGGGTACAGGCGTATTTTTCCCAGCTCCCTGAACCTCCTTCGGGGGAGAGAACCAATGCTCCCAGTATGGTGCCCAGGACTTGCCTGGCCCCGGGTCCTGGGGAGTCCTCTTGACTCTCTTGGGGCAGCACTGGTGAGTCCTGGAGGCCTGGATGATCTTCTCCCTTGATTTGCTGAGCTCCAGGTGCTCCCTGGTTCAGGACTGCCTTGTGGAGGAAGCATGGAGTGACAGAAATGTGCCACTTGTGGCAGGGGGGTCTGAAAGAGTCACCTGGAAGTGTCACCCCGTGCTCTGGGGAAGCCTGACAGTTTCATCTGTATCTAGAGAGAAGCAGCAAAACAGGAGGTGTAAGGGCCCTGCTGCAGCAGGGGAGAGGCACTTCCTCAAAATGAAGGGTGCTTTTTGGGTGGTTTTTGGGTTGAACGCTGCCTGCAGGAAGTCAGGGCTCAGTGATGCAGTTCAAAGGGTCAAGAAGTGGAGGCCCACCGTACTGCTGTGTCTCTGTTGCCTGGGAGAAGGAAGGAGGAGGTCCTCAGCAGCTGGTAGCCCCTTTAATAGGGCAGAGATGCAGTCAGGCAGTCTCCTTGCTGGTTCTGTTTAAGGTATTGCTGTGCTCCTCTTCGGGCAGACCACTTCCCCTTTCAGCAGGGTGGGTGTTGGCTCTGGGCGCCACAGGGGTGTGGGTTTCTCCAGAGCTGGGTGTACCTGCACGGGAGCTCCTCTGTGCCCTCCCAGCCTGGCCTTGGAACCTGCCAGGGGAGCCTCAGTGGGGGAAGAGCTCAGGGAACCCCTCTGGGAGCTGGATGCAAGCAGTGTGGGACCCCGCTGTAACACTGGTGCCTTTCATCACTCTGCTCCTCCCTCCTCGGCACGGTGTGCCTGGGAGGGAGCTTTGTTATGTGCAGCTGGGGTATTTTGTGTTTGTCTGGCATGTGCCTGTGCTGGGGTTTTTGCAGATCACAGTGCTGCCCTGGAACGGCTGCACTCCTGCCTGCCTGCCTTTGTAATCCTCTTGGGGAGCAGGATTCTGGACTCCCAGGGGGCTCCAGTGGGATGTCAGAGTTCCCAAAGCATCTGGGCTCCCCTGGGCTTTGGCTGGAGCGGATGTGGCTGTAAGCAGGGGCCTCACAGGCAATCAGGTCATGCCCCCAGGGTCCCAGAAAGTCTGCAGTGAGTCTCTAGTTGACTGTTTAGTCTGGGTCTGATCCAGAAGAGGAGTGCCACTGAAGGGATTTTCATCCTTGGCCTTGAGGTGCTTTGTTTTCTGCAGCACTGAAGGGCAGTTCCTGTCCTCTGTATCTGCCCTGGCTGTGTTCTGACTCAGTGCTGGAGCAAGCCACAGGGTGATGGCAGTGCTGTATTGCCTTACAGGGTGATGGCAGTGCTGTATTACCAGTGGCTCTGCCACACGAGTGATGAACTGAGCTCTCTGAGCATGGTCTATGTTCCCCGCCACAGCACAGCCCTATGGGGGCTGGCTTGTACCTTGTGGCCTCTTTGGAGGCTGACTAGGACATGGATTGTAGTGCCTGGGGGGTGGGATGGCCCCTGATCTGTGCCAGTTCCTTAAAGCCCCAGCCACGTTTCTGGCAGATGTCTGCAGGCTGTCAGCAGTTCCTCCAGCTCCCAGTGTGTATGACTGAACCAAGGCAGCTCTTGCTGGGGAACAGCCTCCTCGACCTGTCTCAAGATTGGAGAAGGCTTTTGCTCCTTCTCTGGATTTGCTGGGAGGAAGGAAGGAAGCCTCAAGCACTGCAGGCTCTCTGTGGGGCTGTGGGCTCTGCAGCAACAAGCCCTGGGGCTGGGCAGCACCTGTGAGCAGCCCAGCTTGCCAGCAGCACCCAGCACAGCTTGGCACATCCCTGGACATGCTAATCCTTCTCACCTTGCTGGTGAGAGGGTTTGCCTCAAGCAATGCTCATGTCCAGATCACACCAGTAAACTGACTCTCTGCTAAGTGGCAGCTGTCAGCACGCTCTGGTGTGGTGATAAACAGGGCTGTGATGAATGGCCTGGCAGGATCCTGGCAGCTGCAGAGGCAGCCCTTGGTGTAAATCATCTCCTTAGTGTTTATGGCCTGAACTCAGAGCAGTGCAGGCTGGCAGTGAGAAGCCTGCAGAGCTAAGTGTGCTGCTTGCCTCTGGGAGAGTGGCTGAAGCATCCTGGGTTTGCTTTGGGCTCCTGTGTGCTGCTGCTGACGCCGTGGCAGATCTCAGCTGCCCAGCCTGCCCAGGCTGAGTGCCCTCCTCTGCTCCCTGCAGGCTGAGGCAGAGGTGGCATCTTTGAATCGCCGGATCCAGCTGGTAGAGGAGGAGTTGGACCGAGCTCAGGAGCGCCTTGCCACAGCTCTGCAGAAGCTGGAAGAGGCAGAGAAGGCAGCAGATGAGAGTGAAAGGTGAGCAAGGACTCCTGCTTGCACTCTGCCAGACACTGAGGGTCCGGTGCCATCAACTTTTTGGGCTTCTCACAGTGGGGGAGGAATCCCACACCAAGGCTGCACGAGGGAGTCAGTGCCTGCATAGGCAGAGCAGCTAAACCAGTGCTGATGAACCTGAGGCTGCTGATGGCCTTGATTGTCCTGGAACCTGAGGCTAGGGAGTAAGTGCCATGTGCCACCATGCATCCCTTCCTCCAAAGGTGGAGAAGTACACGGGTTCAGGGACACCACTGCCTTGTGAAGGTGGCTGTGGGTGGGGCAGCCTCTCTGCCAGCATCCTCCCTTACTGGCAGATGTCCCCTGACCTGGCCTGTGATTCAGAGGGGAGTGGTCCATTTCCAGCTGTCTGATGTGCTTCCTCCTGCACACACCGTGAGCAGCCTGACCCAGCTGCTGGCCTGCCATAGAGAGACTTGGCTCTTCCTTCATTCCAGATGGGGAAGTGCTTGACTTGGCTGTGAGTCCCTAAGAAAGCTGGGCTTGTTCTCAGCAGCACTGCACTCCCCTTGGCCTGGGAACCCAGTGATCTGCTGGGGGAATGTTCCACAGAACAGTTAATTCCAAGCAATTGAGGTGGCTGTATTCACATCAGCCCAGAGGCCTCTGCTTTCTGCATTCAGAGGAATCATGGTTTATTGAGAAGCACTGTGCTTCCAGGGACTGCTGTTAATGCTCTGCAACTCATTGCACTGCTGGCTTTTTCAAGATTGTTTCACACATCTCCCCTCCTTGTGCTTGCTTTTGGGCAGAGGCATGAAAGTCATTGAAAACAGAGCTCTGAAGGATGAGGAGAAGATGGAACTGCAGGAGATCCAGCTCAAGGAAGCCAAGCACATTGCAGAGGAGGCAGACAGGAAGTATGAGGAGGTGAGACCCTTGGGTGCTCTGTACAACTGACCTGGGCCAGGAGACTTGATTCCTCTTCCTGCCGACAGCAAATCTGGCTCTCAGCAGAGCCACATCAGTGCTCTGCTTGGCCAAAAGCTTCCCACAGCTCCTGTGGCTCCTGCAGGCATTCCTCCCTTCACTGCTGTGCAGAGCCTACAAGCACAAAACTCCTCCTTGCTCTTGACTCTGGTTGTCCTTTCCAGGTTGCTCGGAAGCTGGTGATCATTGAAGGGGATCTGGAGCGCACTGAGGAGAGAGCTGAGCTCGCAGAGTCGTGAGTAGTCTGCTTGCATGTACCTGCCAGGTCTGCCTCTGCATGGGCACTAACACTGCATTGCTAACCTTGTTACACAAGGCCTGGAGCACAGGGTGGGTTTAGGGCTGCGAAGGAAAGCAATGAAAGCACTTCCCTCCTTCAAACAGGATTAGTTCCACCTAGGACATGGAGTTTGTGATGTGATTTGCCTTGGGTGGAGACACTCTGGCCGTTTGCATGGACTCACTCCCTAGCCATGGAGGCTGCAGAGCCTTCCTGTGCTCAGCATTCACAGCACTGCTTTGTGTGTGCAGTCACAAGATGGTTCACAGTGCTTGTACTGAAGTGGCAGAGGCCTCCTGGGCCAGGGACTGAAGTGCCATGTGGGGTGGCCGAGGGCAGAGCTCTGGCTGAGGCTGCTCTCTGGGCCTCTCCAAGTATTTGCAGTAATACCACCACACCACTACAGGCTTCTGCACTGCTGGGCAGAAATCTGGGCTTCCTCTGCTCAGAGCAGAGACACAAATCCTGGTGTTTGGGCTCTTTTCATGTGTCCAGGTGCTTTAGCTGATCCTTGAGGAGCTGGTCAGGGCCTTTCTGTGCTCTGGGCCTTGTCTAACACAGTTGGTGTGGATGCAGCAGCAGCAGCACTGTGCTTCCCGCCCAGATGTGCATGTTGTGACCATGACTTTTTTGTGTTTCCCTTCCCCACCCTTTTTTGCTCTGTGGTGGTGTGGTTCTGGTGCTCCTTTTGACCTTGCCCCCACCTGGCTTGTGCCCCTGTGTGACCGTCACTAACAGTCATTGCCGGGAGCTGCAGGAGCAGATCAGAGTGATGGACCAGAACTTGAAGTGTCTGTCTGTTGCCGAAGAAAAGGTACTAACCTTTCCCTTCTTGAACCATTAAACCAAAACTCATGTGGTCTCCTCACTGTGCTCCTCCCCTCAGCTTAACTGTGTCTCTCTCGCTCTCTCCTGGAACATTCTGTCTTCTCTGCCCATAAATGTCCCTTTTTGAGTGGTGGTGGCTGTCCTTCTGTCCGTCAGAACAGCTTCCCTCCATACAGCACACTAAAAGTGAAGCTTCTCCTTGGAGACGCCAAGTCTGGCAGAAACCTGTGTCCACATCTCGCTGCTCAGCTCTGTGCCCCGTGCATGTGCTGGCAGAATATTTCAAACATGAGCTCAGAGGCAAAAAGGGAACTTGCTTTCTGCACAGGTGCCTCAAAGCAGGGTCCTATCCAGTCTGATCTCAGACAGTCTCCTAAAGAACTTCCTGATCTTCCCTGCACGTGGATTCACTTCTTGTCTCCTGTCTTTCCCTCCCACTTCTTCTTTTCCTTTTTTTTCTCCCCTTTCCTTACAAAACCCCACAGTAAATGTTCCGAGCTGGAGGAGGAGCTGAAGAATGTCACCAACAATCTCAAGTCTCTTGAGGCTCAGGCTGAGAAGGTAGGGCTGCCTGTCCCAGGGCCAGAAACATTGCTGTTGTGCTAGGAGGGTAAACAGCAGAGCACCCACTGAGGTGGAAATTATTCAACTGCAGACTTAAGCAAGCCAGGAGCACTGTGCTTGCTCTGCTGGGAGGGCTGAGGTATTTCATTGGAGGGCTTGGAAACTGGGGTGCAGGAAGCCTGGCTGCCCTTCCCTGCCTTGGGGCAGACTCAATCAGCCAGGATGTTTAAGCTGCTAAAATGTTAAGAGGAGAATTTTTCTGCATCCAAGTTTGTGTTCCATGCATGATGTGAGACTCTCCACCTGACCCAGTCCTGTTGGACTTGGGTGAGGATGTGAACAACTCCCAGGTGGAAGGTTCTGTTGTCATGTGTGCTGCAGTGAGGAGTTTATGCTGTAGTTGTGGGCTCTCCGGAGAGGGAGGTATCTGGGGCTGCTGACTGCTGACTCCTTTTCCACAGTACTCTCAAAAAGAGGATAAATATGAAGAAGAGATCAAGATTCTGACTGATAAACTCAAAGAGGTGAGTGACCATGTCAGGATGGCCCAGCAGGGTGAGCTGGCCTCAGCTTGACTGGGAAGAGATGTGAAGTCCATGTCCTTGGACTGGTCCCTTTCCTGTGGAGCTGTTGCACTCACTGGTTTATTTCTGTCTGGCAGGCAGAGACCCGTGCTGAGTTTGCTGAGCGCTCTGTAGCCAAGCTGGAGAAGACCATTGATGACCTGGAAGGTACATTCTGGGGATAGGAAACCAAGCAATGGGTGTTGAGTGAGAAGCTAAGGAGGGCTGTGTCTCAGGTAGCTGGAGAGCAGACAGGCTGCTGTGCTCCTCATTACTTGGAGCTTTATCCCACTTGGCCTCCAAGGTGAGGCTTGGCAAGAGTCCTGCCCTGTGCCTCTGCTCTGAAAACAGTTCCCCTGTGCTGCAGCAGGTCTCAAGCTCTTGATCCAGACACCTGGCCTAATCTAGATAGCTTCTGTATTTTGGTAGTGATGTCCTCAGGAATGTAACTAGATCCCTGTGCCCCAGCTTAATCCAATTCATTTAGGAGTGGCATAGGAAAGAAACACCTGCACCTGTAAGAATTGGTCACAATGACATACCTGTGTGCAGAGCATCATGCACGTGCTGGCTGCTGCAAATGGGATCTTGGCAGGTCAGCCACAGGAGTCAGTGAGTCTGAAACAGCCCCCATGAAGACTCAGACTCCCCAGTGTGGGTCCTGAACCAAGGCTGAACCCCAGCAGTTCAGCCCACAGGGTAATCAGCCTGTGCCAAGGGTGGGTTCCTTTCCTCCTCCCATTCCTTCACACAGTCCTTCAGGAACACTCCTGAGGCCAGCCATTGCAGAACCTTGCCCCAAGCCACAGAAGGAGAAGGTTTCAGCTGACTCCCTTCAATCTGGGATTGTGGCCAGATTCTTTTGTGGATTGCTGTGGCTGGAGTGGTGGTGCTGGTAAACCAAAACCCTTACAGGTCTCCTACCTTGACCACAGGTGTGCCTTTGTGGTCTTTTAGTGCTAGCTCTTGGAGATATAAAGCACTATCCTGCTGTCTGGAGTCACTCTGGAGGTTTATTATCTAGAAATAGCAACGGTGTCAGCTGAGCTGTTCCAGAACTGCAGCCAAGCAGCAATCTGAGCCACCTCATGGTCCAGGACAAGCTTTTATTTGGAACTGCAAAAAGTCCTCCAAATCCCTGCATGCTCCCCTTGAAACCTGTTGATTGAGAGTTGGCTCTGGTCTACAGCCTTGCTGCTGAGGTGACCTAGTTCATGACAAATGACAGAGCTCCCCAGGCTCTGTGAGGCTGTTAACAGCATGCCCAGCTGTACTGTAGCCCAGCTGCCAGAGCTGGAGCTGTCTGTGCCAGCTCTGCAGGGCTCAGGGATGTGTCAGCACAGTCCCAGGCCCACCCCTCCCTGGAGGCAGAGAGCTGCCTGTCTACTCCATTATCTGATGGAGAACACTGGTGTGGCCAGTCTGCTCCCCCAGCTCACTGCATCCTGCAGGATTGGAATTTCCTCTGATGCCCAGCTCTATTACATGACTGACTGCTCCCAAGCCAGTCTTTGCATTGAGACACAGGTGAGAACAAAGCACCTCAATTATCAGTGCTCTCCTTAGGTGTAATAAGCTTCTCCCTAAGTGGATGGAGTTGCCTTTCCCTGCTGCTCCTGCTTACACTGGTTCCTGCTGACCTAGCTGGACAGCTTGTTTTTACAAGGTGATGTAGTTGAGTGCTTGGCTCTGCCCTCAGAGCTGGATTATAATCCTGGAAGGCACTTGTGGGTCAGTTGGGTCCTCAGGCTGCTGGAACCCTCCTGTTCATTGTTGGGGATGAACACAGAGTCGTGATGGCTCCACATCTAACTTCATTTTCTTCTGTTCGTGCACACCATCGTGCTTTTCCCACCCCGGAGTGTTGGAAGAACTCTTTGCCTTCCCTCATTGTTTTCCTTTTGTTCTCCTCCTAAACCTCTTCTAGATGAGCTCTATGCCCAGAAACTGAAGTACAAAGCAATTAGTGAGGAACTGGACCACGCCCTGAATGACATGACTTCCATGTAAATATGAGCTGGCTGGCGTTCGCCTCTCGCTTCAGCAGCCTGGACCGCCAGTGCTTGCTTGGTTTGCTGTGGTTTCTGTAGTTGGAGAATCGTCCAGGTTACTTCTACAGATCTGCCCAAGGAGCCCCAGCATGCCATCCTCTAACTCTAGGTCCTGGTGGTCTGCATGTGTAACCAAGTGCTGTGCTGGCCTGAAAGGGTTCTGACTTAAATTTGAGTGCAATTCCCATTCCCACTGGGAAAGGCTTTCTCAGGAAATGTGGCTTTGTCATCTGCTGGAGCCACTGGGCCACGGTCTCAGGATTCCTTCTGGAAGAGGCTGTGGATAGTGCTCAGGTGGATTCCTTAGGGATTGCCACAATAGGCTTGAGATGGGCCAGATCATGAACTGATCTGTGGAAGTAGCTGAACTTGTGTGTTTCTGCAACTTTGCTCCTCAGCTTTGTTCAGATCTGCAGTGGGTGCTGCTAACAACTGCTCCGTCTGGTCCTTGCACTAACCCAGGAGAGGCCAGGTCCTCACCCCACAGAGAAGAGCCTTAACACGAGTGTCCCAGCGTTCCCTAAGCAGAGTTTGCTGTGCACAAACACTGAGGCTTTTCTTAAAATTAGTGTCTCCTTCTGTCTCACACAGATAAGTCTTGTGGTTCCAAACTCCACTTTGGATTTGTCTCTCTGCTTGGTGGCTTGTTCTGCATCTGCACCCGGCATTCACGCTCTCTTCACCTCACTCTGAATTCCAGTACCTTTTTCCAGTTACTGTGCACAGGGCATCCCTGGGAATGGGTGCTGTAAAGGCACAGAAGCAGCAGCAGCAGCCCCCCAGTTCTGCTGCACTTGCTCCCAAACAAAGCTCCCTCTGTGTGACCTGATGTGCCAGACACAGCCTGCTCTGAGGGGCTGCCCTTTCTCTGTTGGGGGAGCGGGGAGGATGTTGTTCTCATCTGCATATCTTGTGTGGAGCCATAAAGCTCTTTTTGTATTTCTCTTGTCTCTTGCTCGAGCATGATGTCACCTTTTTTAAGGAAAACAGTTCCTGTATAAATGGCTGTTGCTTTTGAGAAATGGGTTTCTAGTGACCACTTGCTGCTTTAGAGTAACTGTCTCAGCATTGCCTTTAAACTGGTGTCACTCTCAGTGGAGCACAGACCTCACTAGCACGCTGGATTTTTCTTTGAGGTGTGTCCCTGGCTCCCAGATGTGATGGCAGCTTTGCAGACAGGGCCTGTGGGGTCAAACTGGAGGCTGGGGGTTGCAGCAGGAGGCCCTGGAGCTGTGCCTGACTGAAGACACTCCTCATTCCTGGCTGCTTTGGAGTGTTCACCAGCACTGGTTGCCAAGCACTGGCTTGCAGGGGAGGTCACACACCTGACAGTCGTTAGCCAGGGTATGGAAGCCAATAAATACTGTGTGAGCTCTGGCTGGTCTCCACTGGGGCAGAACTGGGTGTGAGGTGCTGCCTGTGCCAAGGGGAAGGATGTGTGGCCTCTTGCTTCAGGAATGAGCAGGCACTGCAGCAGGGCTGTGAGCATCTGAGCCAGGGAATCTTTTGCAGAGCCCTTCCCTCCCCTTACAGGGGCTGGGGGCTGCAGGATCCTTCAGGAGTGTGGCATGGAGCTTCCCACTGAGCACTGGCACTGGGCTGTGAGTGCCTGGCGTGTGTCACTGCTGGAGCTGTTGCTGGTTGATGTGGTATCATAAACACTGGTCACCCTCTCAAAACAGTGTGTGCTGCCTCATGGGGGTTGGTCAAATACTTTTTCCTTTCTGGATCTGTTCATCTGCCCCAGTGCCCGAAGAGCCCTCCGTGAGCAGAGTTCTGATGACATGGCACACTTCCCGTGGCTTCCTCAGGTTTGTGCCCTTCTGCTCTGCACGGGACAGCACTGGCAGTCAGGATAATCCAGGCACACTCACCTGCCCCAGCCTGTCCCACTGTGCCTTTGGTGGCAGGTGGGGAAGGGAGGGAGCGTTCAAGGGATCTCAAAGTGTGGGCTGACTCCTGGGATGTGGGGCTGTGCCCCATGAGCACAAAGCAGGAACCCAGAGCTCTTCAGTAACCCCACTGCAGTTGGAATTGAGGATCTGGCTCCTGTGGGAGGGGCAGGGCTTCTGTAAATGTGAAGGTTTCCAGTCCAGTGTTCCACTGTCAGCTCTTAAGACAATAGGGACACCATCATTGTCTGCCAGTATCTGAAGGGAGGGTGTCAGAGGAGGGACCAGGTTCTGCTCAGTGGTGCCCAGCAATAGGACAGGCAGCACATGGAAACTGATGCCCAGGAAGTCCCACCTGAACATGAGGAAGAATTTCTTTCCAGTGTTGATAACTAAGCACTGAGCAGATTGCCCAGATACCGTGTGAAGTCTCCCTCACTCGAGATATTCCAGAATGATCTGGACACAATCCTGTGCCAAGTGCTCTGGGGTGACCCTGCTTGAGCAGGGAGGTTGGACCAGAACCACAGTGGTCCCTCCAACCTCACCCCTTCTGTGATTGTCAGTGGTGGGAGGTGGCACCTCGCACCTCACAGGGAGGTCTGGTTGCACCCTGATTCTTGCTGTGGGAAGCTGGTGGCTCTGCTCTGCTCAGTGGTGTTCCCAGGAATGTTATCTAAGGCTGGGCTGTGGCAGGCCCTT
>NW_005054546.1:546655-547063 GCF_000277835.1 Geospiza fortis | reverse complement strand
GAATCCACTCTGGGTGGTGGATGGGGATGTGGGTGGGTGATGCAATGGTTACCCTGGGAGGTTTTGGAGGCATCTGGTCTGACTGGATTGCTGGGCCTGTGCAGGCTGGTTCCTGGGAGCTGTGCTGTGCTGTGGGAGTGCTGCAGACACAGGTTAACTGACCAGGAGGGGCAGCTCCTGGGGCTCCCCATGTCCTGGGGCTCCCTCAGTGCCAGGGATAGCTGGGGAGGCTGCCTGGGGGTGGGCAGAGAGAGGAGCAGGCCAAACATGGTGTGGCTGCTGCAGACCTGGGCACGTCTTCTGTGTGGAGAAGCTGTTCCTGAGGTCTGGGAAGTTCAGTCATGCTAAACACTCCAGTCTGCTGCCTTGTGTGGGTGATTCATCAGCTCCCTGTACACAAGCAGGAAT
>NW_005054546.1:538038-546642 GCF_000277835.1 Geospiza fortis | reverse complement strand
CTCCAAGTCCTGCTGAGCACAGTTCACTCTCATCCTCTGCCACTGGGGAGACCCAGGACCAGCCTGGATCTCTCAGGTCTGGGGACAGACATTGGGGCTGCTCAGAGCACCACGGAGCCAGAGCCCCTCACAGCAGCAACAGCAGCTGTTGTGCAAGGCATGGGCCAGGATGCCACATACCCACAACTTCCCTCAACTTCCCCACTGTGGTAGGTCAGAAATCATTGGCTTCTCTGCCTGTGCCTTGGTCCCCTGGTGGCTTTAAAGAAAGGACAATCAATCAGCATTACTGCCCTCTCCTGCAGAGTGAGGTGCAGTTAGAGGGTCCTGAGGGCTGAGAGAAGCTGAGAGTGAAGCTGAAGTTGAGCTTTCCCCTCTGTGCAGGTGTTACACTGGAGGGACTGAGCTGAGACTCTGGGGAGGGTGATGTGCTTTGGCTCCTCCATGTAAACCACTCCACTTTCTGGAATTTTACCCAGCTAGGTCTTGTTCAAGAGCAAAATATTCCATGATTGAAAGCAATGAGGAATGGTGTAGGGCCCCTTCAGGGGCTGCCTGAGAGTCTTAGGACCTCACAGTGCAAAGATGAGAGGGGAAGGCCAAGGCCAAGGCTGTGCTCTGGGCTCACTCCTCCAGCAGAGGCATCACACTGTGTGTCACTGCAGGTGGTGCTGGTCACTTCTGCCAGGCTGGAAGATGATGTGTAAGGTTTTTTTCCTGCCTGGAATTCCCCAAAGTGCAGGAATTGGAGCTGTCAGGCTGGGAGGACTCTGCCATGCAAATGAGCAGGAGAGATGCTGAATGTGTTCTCTGTAGTGGCTGGCTGTGGCTGGTGGCAGGACATTGTCCCCCAGCCCTGAGAAGTGACAGATATGGAAAGGGGCCAGGCTTGCTGATGAGCATGAGTGTGGCTGCTGGAACCTCTGTGGGGCTCTGAGGACAGGGGCTGCAGAGGCCACAGCTGCAAAGGCAGTGGCAGCTTGTGCCCTTCTCATGGAGCTGTTCTGGGGCAGATGTAGAAGAGCACTCTGTGCTCCAGAAGTCCCTCTGTCCTGTACCTGAAGCAGTTGCTGCCTCCAGTCCTAACTGGGTTGTTAGTGTGGCACCAGGCATGTTCTCAGAGGAGGGTCCTCCAGGCCAGGGAGGAGATGTTTTCATTCTCGGTTCTTCTGGTGTGCCTGTCCTGCTGTTCAAGCCCTGTCATTCCCACTGCAGTGTGGTGTGGCTCCCTCTGGAAGCTGTTTCAGGTACAGCTGTGGCAGGACTCGTTTCTGCAGTGTGCTCCACAGGCTTCAAGCACATCCCAGATCTCTGTCCTTGCTGGGGTCCAGCCCAGCCCTGCCTGCAGCCTCGTCTTCTGGTGTCTCTTCTTCCTTTCTTTGCCTTTGCACATCTTGGGCAGCACTTTCACTTCTGCCCACACCTGGCTTCCTCTGTGATCTTCCTGGGCTGAAGCACAAGTTAGAGAAAGGCAAACCTTTGGGAATAGCTGGCTGTCCTCAGAAGCACACACTGTGGAGACAGCTTGTTTGTTGTGCTCATCTTGGTGCTCTACTAACCTTCCCTTTCTCTCTTTTTCTCTCTTCCTCTTGTTTCCCTTATCCTGTCGCTGCTGCAGAGCGCCTGTACAGCCAGCTTGAGAAAAACCGCCTGCTCTCTAACGAGCTGAAGTTAATGCTGCATGATCTGTGTGACTGAGAAGGGGCCCACTAATCCCATTAACAGCTTATTGCCACCACCACTGCTGTGGACCACACTGAAATCTGATCATTAACACTGGCAGACTTGCCAATTTTATGCAATTGCTGCTTTTTAATGAGGCACTTGGATTTATCTTGTAATTTATTTAAGCTTTTTTTAATACGTAAAGGTAACCTCTATTCTTGGTGAAGTCACCCGCAGACTTGGCTGTGTTTTGACCAGTCTTGTTTGCTTGTCCAGGGGGTCCTGCCTGGCTCCTCCATGGAACCAGAATTGCTTCACCCCCAAATAAGGGTGGGCTGAAGTTAGACTTATGTCTGCTTGAAGCTGCCTGTCAAGTGCTACAACTTAATTTACTATTAGCTGAATGACTGTAGGATTTCCTGGTGCATGGAATGATGGCTTCTACCAATAAAGGACTGACCTTGTGGTCTGTGAGACACTGCACACCTGTAGTACGTTCCTATTTAGGGGAGTCCTAACTGAGAAGGTTTGGGGGCAGCAGTAATTTCCCAGGCCTGACCCCAGTGCAGCTACAGAGCCCTGGAATGGGTTGGGAAAGCTCACAGACATCTTGCCAGCCAGTGCCAAAATGCACAGCCTGAAGCTGTGTCCTGGGTGCCTGCAGGGAGCATTGAAATGCCGTTGCTGTTGCTCATGCTCGAGGAAGGCTGTTCTCTCTCTGTGCAGTTCCTGGCCCTGGGGAGGTTGGGAGTGGCTTTGGCAATCTGCCTGTACCTAAAGGACATTTTTCCACAGCCTGTCTGTCCAGTGTCCCCGCGTGTGGATGTCTCCAGTGATATGGGTGGGCTCACCTTTGGAGTAAAGCCTACTTAGAGCACTAGCTGCTGATCTGCTCTCCTCCTGGCTTAAGGAACATGTGAGAATTGACTGCACAGCTGCCTGCAGCGTTGGGCAGGGTGCAGCTCCCTCACTCCTCACTCTGCCTGTCACTGCCCCAGCTCCTGCTGCCCTTGGGGCTGGTGGTCTGCTCCCTGCTGCTGCCCTGTGCTGAGGGGAAGGGGGGCACAACCAGCTGGAGTTCCAGGGGTGTGTTGCTCTTGGGTGCCTTGCTGGGCCACTGTGTGTGTGTCAGCTGTGGAGGTGTGGAAGCCCTGGGAAGAGCTGGCTGCACTCAGAGACGCCTGCATGTGAAACACTGACCAGAGCTCTGGCTAAAGGTGCACCGTGGCCATTCTGGGAGCACCAGCAGTGTGAGAGGCGAGGGCTACACACGAGCCAGGTAACCTCAAAGCTTCCAGCTGCACCCAGCCAGGCACTCCAGCCCCAGGATCGCTGCAGCTGCGTGGGGAAGGGGCTGGCACAAGCTTTCTTTGGCAAAGGACTCTCCCTTGTCTGATGCTGATTTGTAACTCTGGACTCTTGTTCTTGGCAGATAAACTGAAATCCACCAAAGAGGAGCATCTCTGCACGCAAAGAATGCTGGACCAGACCCTGCTAGACCTGAATGAGATGTAAAGGATCCCTGCCACTGCCTCTGCCATGCGATGCCAGCCCAGCTGCTGCTGCCCTCTAACCCTGGGACCAGAGTTTACTTTCTGTTGCCAACTTGACCAAACACAAATCTTAGTTCCAGGGTTAAAGGCTACCAGGTTGGGCAGAGCTTCAAACAGCATCATTAAGGGAAGTAAACAATGCAATAATGTTTGGAGAGCATGTTTGAGATGTACACATTTTGTAACTACCTTTTTTTGTAGCGACCATTATAAACATTCCAAATAACGTGTGAGGCTGGTGAGCTACACTTCAGAGCTCTTGGCTTTAGAATTTGATATTAACCTTCTGTTAATTGGCTCTGGGCCACCCTGCTTTGGCAGGGCAGGAAACAGATGTGATGGTTCTGGCTGTGAGTCAGAGTAGCCAGGCTAGGGTGACAGCCTGTTGAGAGAACTTCCTTTTCCAGGAGCTGTTTGCCAAAAGCACAGTTCAGTTTTCAGCTTTAAGGTAGCTCTATGTTGGGAAGGAACGACTTGGGTGAAAGGTGTCCTTTTTTTGGGGGTTGTTTTTTTTTTTTTCTTAAGCCAAGCCAGTCATCTGAACAATTGAACCAATTGAACCTTCACAGGGATTTTGTCCCTTCCCCTCCACACCCGAAGGGCTTAGAGAAGCCACTGTCCCTGTAACCCATTGCTACCCTGGAGCTGACTTTGCCTTCACTAAGTGCTGATGCACCAAGCTTCACTGCTCATCACTGGGTTACACTTAACAACTTAAGTACAACAGCCTTGTGTCCTTGGAGAAGTGTTTTTGCCTACCTGGAGGGAGGGAGCCAAGCCTTCACTCCTGCCCAGGACTGCTCTTATTGTCTTAATTGATTCCAAGCCATCTCTCTGTGCATTGCTGATGTGTTGTGTTGTGAGGTGTGAGTGTGGCACTGCCACGCTCGCAGTAACTTGTGGTTGGAGCATGCTGCCTGGTTGTAGCAGTTTTTGGGGCCAATCTGGAGACAAAAAACATATCCAGTGTTTTGATACTAAATTGAAAAATTGTGTTACTGTCTTTTGAAATAAAAACTGATTCCTCCACATGGCTGCTGGCTGCAGAGCTTTACTGTGCGGGCCTGTGGGGGATGAGGGTGGGGATGAAGACTGGTGTACATGCCCATCCCTGGGGGTGGGACCAGGCACAGGGTAAGTAGCACTTCCCAGGGCAGGAGTGCAAAAGCAGAACTGATGAGTTCCTCAGTCAGTTTGGAACCCACTGAGTTGGGTGGAAGTGTTAATCTGGGCTCTGCAGAGGGATCTGTAAAGCCTGGATCCAGTAGTGTGACAGTCAACAAAGCCAAGTGCCAGGTACTGTCTTTGGGTCACCACAACCTGCTGCAGTGCTCCAGGCTTAGGGAAAAGTGGCTGCAGAGCTGGAAAACAACCTGGGAGTGCTGGTTGGCAGCAGCTGCACATAAACTGGTGTGTGCCCAGCTGGCCAAGAGGCCAAGGGCACCTGGCTGGTACCAGCCGTGGTGTGGCACTGGGACCAGCCTGGGAGCAGCCTGGCCTTGGAGGACTGCACCCCGTGGGAAGAGAGAGCCACATCACAGCAGTTGTGTGGGAGGGAGGGCTGTGTGCCCGTGGGGGAATTCACCTTGCAGCAGTTTGGGAGGGCTGTGTGCCCATGGGGGGAATTCAGAATTCACCTTGCAGCAGTTTGGGAGGGAATTCACCTTGCAGCAGGGCTGCTGCTCATGAGAGCAGACTCACGCTGGAGAAGTTCCTGCAGCACTTTCTCCATGGAAGGGATCCCATGGTCTCACAGAGGAAGGATTCCTCTCCCTGAGCAGCAGCAGCAGAACTTGGGTGATGAACTGACCCAAAAACCCCCATGCCCTGTTTCCCTGCACTGCCAATGGGAAGGAGGGAAGGGCTGGGAGGGAAGAAGGTGTTCTTAGGGCTTATTTCACCTCTCATTATCCTCCTCTAAATTCTGTCAGTAAAAAATTCACTTTGCAACCTTGAGTGAGCTTTAACCTTAACCTGAGCCTGTTTTGCCCTTGAAGTGTTTTCTCCCAGTCCTTATCTCAATTCATTAAACCCTATGTTAGTTTTTTTTCTTCTCCTCTACCCAGCTGTGGCAGGGGAGGGGGAACCAGTGACTCTCCTGGGCGCCTGGTGTTGGGCCAGTGTCAAACCATGGCAATCCCATCTAGCCCTGCCCTCTGGCAGTGGGAAGCCATTCCCCCTCATCCTGGCACTCCTGGCACTCCTGGCACTCCAGACCCTTGTCCAAAGCTCCTCTCCAGCTTTGTTGGAGCCCCTTTAGGCACTGGAAAGCTGCATTTTCCTGAGCTGGGGAAGGTTTGGAAAGCAGAAGGGACAATCTTGAAAAAAACCCAAATTTTGAGCTCAGGGTCTTCCCATGGGGAAATGGGCATGGCTGTGGCTGTGAGGCAGGAAGCTCTCACCTGGTTTAGTGGCCTGGCAGTCCAGGAGGCTGCTGCAAATCCAACAGGAGTGGGGCTGAGGGGCTGCTGTCCTGCCTGGTGTCAGCACCAAAACCTGGAGCTGAGGGACCATCAGCTGAGGGACAGTCAGAATGAAAAAAAGTTCTTGTACGGAATTAGAACTTGCCCTTAAACACGATGACTTTGAACATTGCTGTCCTCTATTATGGCACCTTGAGGGTCTCGTGTTCCTCCAGAGGCTGGGCAGTGAGGGTGGGCAGTGGGCCTGGCACTGCATCCTCTTCTCTTTGCTCATTAGAGTCCCCCTGACACAGAGCTCCAGCTGGATCTGATCTCCCAGTGTGTCCCCATCCTCCTTCCTAGCTATGACCAATCTGATTTGTAATAAAAGAGACTGTAAAGGCAAAAAGGATATTTTGGAGCCTGATTCCAAGTTTCTCCAAATGCTTCAACTTCCCTGAGTAGTTACTTGGGTGCTCTGAGGATATCCCTATTTGTAGCCATGATATTTTCTGAAAAATCCCTTTGCCAGGATTTTTTCTCCTGAGAAGCTGAGAGGTCTCAGGAACAAAATGTAAACAATGATTATCTGCTGCTGTGGAATGCAACAGGTGCATCTGTGATTGGGCTCATGTGGTTGTTTCTAATTAATGGCAAATCACAGTCAGCTGGCTCAGATGTCTGGTCAGTCACAAGATTTTATTATTTTTTTCTATTCCTTTCAAGCCTTCTGATGAAATCCTTTCTTCTATTCTTTTAGTATAGTTTTAATATAATATATATCATAAAATAATAAATCAGCCTTCTGAAACATGGAGTCAAGATTCTCATCTCTTCCCATGTCAGGATTGCCTGCAAATTTCCACACCTTTTCTCTTTTGATAAAATGAAAATAAAGAATTCCTGCACAACAACAAGGATGTTCACTTGTTAGCCCATTTGCTCTTCCTAATTGCACTGTGTTGTAGAAGCTGTATTTTTAGGCAAAGTAAGTAAATTATAAGCTCAATTCTAAATCCCTTATGTTTCCTTTTTCTTCAGGAATATACTCTTTCTTTGTAACATCCATCCCATGGGCAGTGGACAGCTGAGTCTTGAGGCAGAAGCAGCTTGCAAATGCAGTGATTTGAAAACTGAAGCTGGCATTTCTCCACTCGATAGGCTTCTCTCTAAATCTCACCAGTTAACACCACTGCAGACTGACAGCAGTGGGCCCCAGAGCTGGGAAAGCCTCTGTCAGGATTGCCTTTGTGAGACTTCTCTGCTGCTTGCTGGTTTTTTTCACCATGGAGTGTTTGGATTCGGGAATTAGTTGTCAAATGATTTGGATACTTAGAGGATGAAGAATGAGAATGCTTCTGCTTCAGTCCCTGCTTCCAGAAAAGTTTCACAGTGACCGTTGTGCCTGTGCCTGTTCCTCACGGAAATCTGGGCTCTGGCAACAGCAACATGTGTCTGTTACAGAAATCAGCATTGCTGCCACTCTCATTGCTCTGGGACAAAGCCTAATGTAACTTTCAGCTTTCCAAACCAATTTTGGAGTGCTTCCACTATTAATCCCCAGATTAATAATTTTCAAAAATAGAGTTACATTTCTTAATGAAAACCATGTGACCAAGTTGTTGTTGATGGCTCTTGGGAGCAAACCTTGTGTTTTATTTCAGGTTTCACCATCTGCACAGGAGACAGGAGGACGCTAGAAGTGAAGCTGTATCTGGTGGCTATGTGAGTTTATGACACCAAAGTGTATTTATCTGATGGGAATATGTGTTTACTTAACAACGAGCAGCTGCCAAATGGAGTGCTGTGGGTAATTGTGCTACAGATTTTAGCACTAATAAGGAAATAAGAGAGTAAGAAGGAACTTAACCCTCGCTGTGATGTTATCTCAGTCTCTCCCTCACACACAATTCTATTCCCATATATTCACCAAAAGTCCTCTGTGTGACAAACCACTACAGAAATGCAAAATTCTGGGAGTATTTTTGGAAAGTGCACTGGGTTTTCCTTAGAAGGGAACACACTGTCCACTGATTCTGCCAATTCACAGAACCTGACAATAACTCACCACTGTAAAACAGAACTGGTTTCTGTTCTGCAGGTAAGAGGCAAAGGTGGCAGTAATTTTCTTCAGTTTTTTTCTCTAGTCCCTCAGGCCATATAATAACACTCTTGTTCACATCTGTGTGAAAGAAACTGCTCTGTGCTTCAGGTTATGCCATATTCCATAGAGTTCAAACACTCACAGACTCCTTTGGGCTGGGAGGGACCTTAAAGATCAACCCATTCTACCCCTTTGCCATGGGCAGGGACACCTTCCAATAGACCAGGCTGTTTCAAGTCCCTGAACACTTCCAAGGATGGGGCAGTCACAGCTTCTCTGGACAACCTGTCCCAGGGCCTCACCAGCCTCACAGGGAAAAATTTCTTCCCAATATCCCACCTAACCCTGCTCCTGGCATTAGGAAGCCAATGAGTGCCTGTCCTGGCACTCCAGGCACTTGTCCAAAGTCTCTCCCCAGACTTTTGGAACCCCTTTAGGCACTGGAAGGGACTCTGATGTCTCCCCAGAGCCTTCTCTTCTCCAGGTGAACATCCCCAGCTCTCCCAGCCTGTGTCCAGAGCAGAGGGGCTGCAGCCCCTGGATCATCTCTGTGGCCTCCCCTGGACTCACTGCAGCAGCTCCTTGTCCTCCCTGGGCTGGGGAGCCCAGAGCTGGAGCAGCTCTGCAGGTGGGGTCCCACCTGAGCAGAGCAGAGGGGCAGAATCCCCCCCTTTACCTGCTGCCCATGCTGGGGGATCAGCCCAGGACAGTGCTGGCTTTCCCTCTAAGGTTTCCACAGACAATTCCTTCTGCAATTCCTGGAGCTGTGAGCTGACTCTGAGAGGTGCCAGAAATGTCAGCAATCAGACACTTGGATAGAAAGGCCAAGAAAATTGGAATTACAGCAGCAACTCTTGAGCTTTGCCCTGGCACTGGAGCA
>NW_005054546.1:537547-538028 GCF_000277835.1 Geospiza fortis | reverse complement strand
CACAGCAGCCATGGGCAGCACGGCCCCTCCTCACCTGACCAGGGCCAGGCCCCTGCTGCCCTGCTCTGTGCCAAGCACTGCTCCTGCAAGTGTCTTCCAGACAAAGTTTTCAGGTGAAGGTGTCCTGGCAGCACTCCCCAACAGTGAATTACGTGTAGTTTTTGAAGCTGATGAAGCTGCTGAGCAAGTTGTTCTATGCCAACTGGCCTCAGCACCTGGCAATGTAAATTAAATGTGTTCAGGAACTATGAATTTAGTCACACACTCCTGTCTCTAATTTTACACAAAGCAAGGCATTATAGAGGCAATGCAGCATGACACAGTGACAGTTTGATTACCAAAAAGAGAAACGGTTTGAAACACATTTTTTTAAGCTTAGGTTTTTTAAGTCCTAAGCAATTGACAGAAATCTTCTCTGCTGTATTTCAGGCCTGTTCAGGCTCATATCAAGTGCCTAATTCTGGTGAGGGTGTCCATGTTT
>NW_005054546.1:536251-537537 GCF_000277835.1 Geospiza fortis | reverse complement strand
CAGGATACAGTTAATTTTGCCTAGTTCTGTTGCTTGTCACTGGCTAACAGCTCAGAGCATGAGCTTTCTCCCTTTGCTGGTTTTGTGGGAAGATTGCTCCCTTTTCCCTAGCTTTAGGGTGGGTCTGCAGTTCAGCTCCCTGTGCCAGGCATCTGTGAACAGGACACAAAGATTTACCTTCCCATCACTCTGTCACTTGTTGTCCTTGGATTTCCACACCGTCCCTTGGAATCTTGTATCGATATAAACTTCAGGTGCAGCAGACTACAGAGGGCTTCTCGGCGTGAGAACCAAGAAGGGAAGTTAGTTAAAAACTTTGAGCCAGTAGAGGCATAAATGAGTAACCTGAGCACTGATTGGGTCAAACTATTCTCATTTTCCTTCTTTAGTCAATTACTGTCCTTCCCCACTCCTCCCTCCAGCAAACCCCATTTTTTTGGGATAAAGTCACATATCCTTTTCCTTTTTCCAGAGATACAATGCTCCTGTCCTCAAGTACTCTTCTCCCCAGCCTATGCTTTTTCTCCCTCTTCCTCTCCCATGTCCTTTGGTTGCTTTTCTCTGGTCCTAGCCCTGTATTCCCAGATTGTTTGCTGTTCACTCAGCTGGGCAGCTGTCAAGTTCACTGGATTTTTGATCTGTTGACAGTGGTGTGTAAGAGCAGCCAAGAGAGATGCACTTTTCCCCTGTTCTTTCTCAGACTTTGGTCTTGGATCACCTGGGATAAATGGTCTTCCTGTGTCTAGGCTGAGAAAATGGAGTTTATTTGGATTTCCTTGGCTGTAAGACAAGCCTGAATGTAGTTCATTTGACTTCTGACAGTCCATTGCAAGACATTACACAATTTTGAAAAGTAATTTGAGATGTTCAGCTGTGAGAGTCCCAGAAGTGCTGTCCCAGAAGTGCTGCTGGGGTTGCTGAGGGTTTTCTTTGTTATTCTTGGTGGCAGGGATGAAACACACACCAGGCAGAGCAGCCATGCCCACACTGCACCACAGACACACGGCCTGGTTCCCTGGACAGTGCTGTGCACCTGTGGCACACACATGTCCCAAATTGTGTCCCCCTTGCCCAGACCCCCCCACAGCCTCCCCCAGGGCCAGCAGGGAGCCACCAGTGACCCTCCTCCACCCCTCCATCCCAGCCCAGCCCCTCTGCTGGCCGCTGTGAGCTGACTCCGAGAGGTCTCAGAAATGTGAGCAATCAGACACTTGGATAGAAAGGCCGAGAAAATTGGAATTACAGCAGCAACTCTTGAGCTTTGCCCTGGCACTGGAGCAGTGGCA
>NW_005054546.1:533634-536241 GCF_000277835.1 Geospiza fortis | reverse complement strand
CACTGGCAGCACTGCTCCCTCCAGCCCTCCATCCCAGCCCAGCCCCTGCTCTGGCTGCTGCTGCCCTGCTTTGGTGTGAGGCACTTGGATCTCCACAGCCCAGTCTGGGGTTCACCCTTTCACTCCAGAAGACTCCATCATGCACTGGCAGGAGACTCCATCATGCACTGGCAGGAGCCCCCAGCCCTGCCTGGATCATGGCCTGGAAAGAAGAGGCTCTGTTTATTGGGGCATAGAGGGTGCCCCTCCATTAATTTTCCCAACATAAAGAAGAGACTCAATTTTCTCTGCAAAGCACCTTCTTCGTGCTGGCTGTCAGAGGTTAATGCATTCAATCTACACCTTCCCTGTATTTTCCTTCCTGTCTGCCAGCTGCTGGCACCCTGGGAGCTGGAGGGGACCAGTAACTGTGAGAGGGGAAGACAAAGCCTTGTTGTAGTGAATCATGATTTTAAACAGTTAATATTTTAGCTGAGGGTTAGAACCAATTCATATTGTTAGGAAAATTAATCCACAAACACCAGAGGTTTATGTCCTAAAAGGAGACAGAGGAGTCCTGTAATTTTAATTTTAGTTGAATTCCCCTGGGATCTCTCCAATTTTTGGAGGAGGCAACATCCTTTTTATCCCAATTTCCTGGCCACATTTCCCTTCTCTCTTTCCCCATTTCTGAGGTACTTGAATGGTACAGACTTCTCAATATGCCTGATAGTGAAGATTTCCCTCTGATATATAACCCTTCCTTTACATTTTTAATTCTTATGGAATTTAGGGGTTTTTCTTCCCCGTTGTTTCTTTCATCTTTCAATGTCCAATTTCATTTATCAGCAAACCTAAAGTTTATTTGTAAAAGCAAATATCTTTTTCCATTCATCAATTAGTGGAATCCTTCCCATTGTTTCTTTTATCTCCCAGTGCTGGTTTTATCTACCAGCAGACCCACAGCTTGTTTGGAAAGACAAATCTGCTATTCCTCTCAATAAATCCACCAATGATAAGTTAATGATTATTAGATGCTTAAGCTAAAGCTAATTGTTATATTATGAGCTCATTTGTAGAAGAAAGCAGAGCAAGTGAACCACTATAGGAACATGTTGAAAGCAGTAGAACAGTGCCCAGCACCTGCACTCTGTGTTAATCCATCATTAAGCAGGGGGCCTTGGATCATGCCAGAGGGTCACAGAGAACTGAGGAAGACCTTCCTGACTTCATCCCTGGGACCACTGACCCAATTTGAGGCCACCGACCCAATTCAAGAGAAGAATTGTGCCTGTATGAAGGCCTAAAAACCTCATTTTAATACAGAGCAGAGATGGGACATGCTGGGGTTCTGCATATGTATGTGAAAAACGCCAATCACTTGTTTTTAAATTTTTTAAAAGTTTAATAGTAATAAAATGGTTATAAAAATAGCAATATAATTAGAGTAATAAAAATTTGGACAATTTGGATTAGGACAATATGAGACAATAGAAACAAAGAGTTACAGACAGTCTGGGTACCTTTTTCTGGGCAAAATACACCCAAAAAAGGACACACGGTTAACGGATGATTAACCCTTAAAAACAACAGCCTGTTGCATATTCATACACCTCATACATGATGCATAAATTCCATTCAAGCACAGGATTCTGTCTGGTCAGCGTCAATTTCTTCCTCGGAATCCTAACGGCTCGTTAGGGCTGAGCAAGGTGGGAAGAAGTTTGTTTCTACTGATAAGAGAGCAATAAATTCTTTTTTTTTTTGTGAAAGATTTAGGTGTCCTGTGGCTGCTATTTTGGTGCGAGTCCTTTCTTTTAAAAAAAGTATCTTACACAGCATAGTTTCTATTTTAACATTATGTTATAACCTAAAACTCTATTTAACACGCTACTTAAGAAAATTAATACAGCATAACTTTCTAACATAACACATATAATATTAATATTTGAGAAAAGCCAATCATAAAATACATGCATTTTTCACACGGGGTTTGTAAGGAGCCCTTTGCCTGTTTCCCTGCGGCCTGAAAGGAACGAGCTATTTGTCCTTACAAACAAGTTGTGGGTCTGCTGGTAGATAAAACCAGCACTGAGAGGAAAAAGAAACAGTGGGAAGGATTCCACTGACTGGTGAATTGAATTACAGGGATTTCTCTTTACAAGCAAACTGTAGGTCTGCTGATAAATGAAATTGGATACTGAGAGATGAAAGAAACAATGGGAAGAACAATAAATTCCATAGGAATTCCACTGATTGATACAAGGAAAAGAAAAAGGGGCGGGGGAGGGGGCTTAAAATAAAAGGGGGTTTTAGGTATCAGGCATTCCAGAAAGTCTGTACCTCACAATACCTCAGGCAATGGGGAAAAAGAGAAGGAAATGTGGCCGGGAAATTAGGATAAAAAGCAGGCTGCGTCCTCCAAAAATTTGAGACTCCATGGAAAATGCACATGACTTCTCCCTTCATTCGAATGAAGTTACAGGACTCCTCTGTCTCCTTTCTGGACATAAACCTCTGGTGTTTGTAGATTCATTTTCCTGACAGGCCCGACCGCTGGGAGCTCAGAACCAGGTGTGGCGCCGCCGAAACACCGGGACCGGCTCGGGCCCGCAGCGTGTTACCGCG
>NW_005054546.1:528396-533412 GCF_000277835.1 Geospiza fortis | reverse complement strand
CCCCCGCTGCCCGTGAGCTCCCGCCTCGGCCGAGCCGCCCCACAGCGCCCCCTGCAGCCGCGGGGGAATCAGCGCACCCGCCCTGCCCGCCGGGAGCCACCCGCGCCCCTGCCGGCTGTGCCCGGAGCTGCAGCGCAGGGGAAACGGCTTCAAGGGAAAAAGATGTCAAAAATAGGTTAGGAACTGTCGGAAAATAGTTAATAATTGTAAAGCATGTACTGTTAGTTTGGTTATTATATTGTAAAAGAGGTTAAAAGGGTAGTTATAAGAAATACGGTACTCAACTTACCGTATTACACCTAAGTAAAGTGCATCACCCCCAAGGGAAACGAGCCAGCCTGGACAATTCTGTAACGGCAAATCAAGTGCCTTAAACCTTCATGCAAATGAAGGTTCCCAATAAAAGCCAATCCAAAGAGACAAAAAACAGTATAAAAAGGGCATCTGACCCAGGAAATCTGTGCTGCTCCACCTGGAACATCAGGGACATCGCTGCTCAAGAAAACCCAGCGCCGGTGCTGCAGCATCCTCGATGGGAACGCTCCTGCTCGGCCCCTTGCTTTAGGCCTTTTATTTTTTATAAGAAATGCTGAAATCACTTTTAGTACTGGGAATGTGGTCCTGTTTTTTAACAAAGACACTTAATGGGGTTTTTTGGTTTTGTTTAGTGCTGCTGCCGCTGTTTGTTATAGATACGTATTATAATATCGGCTTTTCACAAATGTTAACATGGATTTTATATGCGTGGTATTAAAATAACTTTGCTATAAAGATATAGTTTTAATTTCTGTTGTTAATTAAGCTTAGACATAGTAGTGAAATAGCTAATATAAGGATGCTTGTGTTAAAATGCCTGCTTGGATGGGATAACATCCAGTGAACACAGGATGAGGACACCTGCACAGATCTGCCAACCATGAGCACCCATGGTCTGAAGACAGCGTGGACCAAGACCCAAAACTGAAGATGATGATAAAAAAGGATTACAACCACAACCAAGGAATATGCATGCTCTAAAAAGGCGGATCCAAGGAGGAGATATGCTGAACAGTTCTTGGAACATGTAAACTAGTTTTGGGAAAAAGTTTACTCTGCATAAGGATCTATGAATATGCAACAGGCTGATGTAAGGGATAAGGTATTTAAGAGTGGTCTTGGCTGAGTGCCAAAATGCACCCTAACAACCTTTACTCTATGGTCCCTGTCTCCTATGACCCTTTATTAAACTTTTTAAATTTTCACAGGAGAGTGAACGTGGTTTTCACATTGTTGTTTGTTTGCCTAGTTATACATACACATACTAGTAAAGAAGTGTATGTATATCACTCTTCCCATATCTTTGCCTGAAAGCCCTTTGATTTCAGAGTTAAAATAATTTGGAGGGAAGGGGGTCACATTTTCCATTGCAGGGGAGGTTCCTGCCTTCCTGGATGGACAACACCTGGCTTTCAAACAAAGACACCTCCCCTGACACAGCTTCATTGCAGTCCCTCAGGTCCTTGATTCCATTCTCTGGTTGGGGTGGGCTGTTCTTGTGATCCAGCATTGCAGGATGGGAGATGGGACAAGCCAGATACCTGGCAGATCTGAAGCTGGAGTGGCTTTTCCTGGATTGGGTGGATTTTTAACTGCTTTGGGTTATGACTGACAACTGAGGCCATCAGAAATGACACTCCCAGGGGTCCATTCATGTGGAAGGAGGGGCTCAGCACCCTGGGGAGGACTGGCCATCCCTAGCCGTGGCAAAGCTGGTGCCATGTCACCCAACCCAGCTTCCTCCCTCCCGTCCAACCAACTGCTTTGTGAACTGGGTGCTGAACCTCCCCCAGGAGGAATAGGAGGGACACACAGGGTGAGACTGGCTATGCAGGGACCCAGGAGTGGGATGCAGGGTTTGGAGAGGGACAGTCTGGGGGAAACATTTTTTCCCTCTTGGAAACATAATTTTGAGGCTGGATGATTGCATCCTGTAGGCGAAGCTCTGAGTCATTCTGAGGGAAATTTAACTCACCCTCTGCAAACCAGGCACAAAGCTGCTTGGTAAGGGCTTTATTGGTCAAAGCTGGCTCCAGCAGGAGGGGAAGCAAATCCCACCCATTCCCAGGGAACAGGGCTCAGTGTGTCCTGCTCTTGTTCACCATCCAGCAGGAGTCTCCTGGTGCAGAGGGTTTGCAGCCTGGTTCTGTGGGCCCAGAAAAACCTCCCTGTGTCCAGGCAGGGAGAAGGAGCCTAGCTGGATCTGCCAGCACCCCTGTGCTGTCAGGACTCTTGAGGCAGGGCACGAAGGAGGGCTCACACCTCCAGGGTCCAGGCACCCCATCTCCTGGCCTCCCTCAGCCCCAGTGCCGCAGTTTAGCTCTGCTCTCCTTGGAGTGGCTCTCGGGCGTTGGCGCTGCCAGGGAGAGGAGGTTCTCGGGCTCCAGGACAAACATGCCATACAGGTTCCAGAGCAGCATGGCCAGGAGTGGCAGGAAGGTCATGCTGAAGCCGAAGGCACGGAAGGAGCGGCCGATGGCGTAGGACATCCAGAAAATCAACCTGGAGAAGGCAGAGGGTGGGGGCTGAGCCAGGTGATGCTATGGGGCTGGCACTCAGTGGTTCTGACCAGTGAGGATTTCCCTGCTGGAGGAAGAGGAACCCTTCCTGGCTCTGGTGAGCTGGGTGAGGTGCTGCCAGAGTGGGAGTTTGCTCCAAGGGATGGTGTTGGCTGGCTCTGACAGAGCCCAACAGCAGCCTGGGCTGAAGGAGCCACTTACCTGGAGATGGCGAAGAGCCCGGTGAGCAGTGGGATGAGCTTGAGGAGCTCCTGTGGGAGGTAGGTGGCCAGCACGGCCATGTTGAAGAAGTAGAGGATGAAGAGGTGGACGGACTGGGAGACGTAAGTGCGGTGGATCTCCACCTCCCGCTGGAGCTCTCCAAAGGGCTCCAGGGCAGAGGAGCAGAGGCGGGAGATGCCGCTGACGATCATTCCTGAGGGACAGAGAAAGGGGCTCAGTGCATGCCCAGAGGAGCCACAGTGGGGTTTGGGGAGCACCAGGAGGGGACAAAAACTCCCCCTGCTGCTCCTGGTGGGAGCAACAGAGCCACAAAGAGTCCAGCCCCAGCTCTGCTCCTGCAGCCCCAGGGCTCATGCAGCCCAGAGCAGGAGCAAAGCGCTCACACCCCAGCCCATGGCTCACCCAGCACGATGGGGAAGGTGGCAAAGGTGGCACAGCGCAGTGTGTAGACCAGGCGGGCGCTGACGGTGGGCAGCAGCGGGGCGTCGAAGGGCAAGAAGATGTAAGCTCCATAGATGAGGCAAGGGCAGAGGAGCAGGGCCCCTGCCACCGATGCCACGGCCTTGAGGTTATCAGTGCCACAGTCCCTGGCACACGGGCACTGTGACCCCTCGGCTGGGGACTTGGCCACGCGCCCCTCAAAGCCCAGTGGGTTCCTGTAGCGTGAGGGGCCGAGGGGGAGGAAGACCTGCTTGTGGTGGAGGCTGCTGGGTCTGTCACTGGGGGGGACACTGGGGGGAACATCCCCCCTGTCCTCCTCCCCGGGCCATGGGGTTGGGCGCTGCTTCTGCTTGAAGGGGCTCTGCTCGATGCACTGCGGGTCAATGGGCACAAAGACGTGGGCTGCCATCACGGGCAGCTGGGGAACTTCATCATCTTCGGCCTCAACTGTGGGGCAGGTGGGAACAGCTTCCTCTGGGTCTTCATGGCCCCCCTCAGGACTCGAGCGCTTCTTTGTCTCCACGAGCTCCGGCTGGCCCCGGGCATTGTGCTGACTCTGGTCCCATGGCAGGGTGGCATCAGGGTCCCCTAGGTGCTCATCTGGGGCTGGTGGCACCTTGTCCAGGGCCACCTTCCCCAGGTCGAGCAGAGCCACCTCCTCGGGGGGCAGGACAGGGTCTGCAGCAGCCATGAGAGTGTTCAGTTCCACACTGCCAGGGACGCAGCTGGGGGCTGGTAGCACTGCTGCCCGCACTTGAGGTGTTCAGAGGGGACAAAGTTCCTGTCCTTTCTGCTTTCACCCTGGAGAAAGGAGACAGATCAATTTATATCAGAAATTAGATGCTTGGGGTCACGTGCACAGCCCCAGTTACAAAGTGGGAGCAAACTGGCACCCCTGAAGCCCCCACCACCCACCTGTCCCTTGCACTAGGAGGGGAAAGCAGTGCCTGGTGTCCCCTGGCAGTGGGGTCAGGTACTGTCCTGGGAGGGGGGAACCCTGCAGGTGCAGGTCTGGCTGCAAAACGGGGCAGCCTGGGAATTGCTTCGGGGGTTCTGGCTGGGCACAGCCCTGATGATACAACTGGCTCCTCAGTGGCTCTCTCCTGGGCCAGGACCAGCCAAGCCCCGGGGAGAGGTGCCCTGGCTGCTTCCCAAAACCGTGGGGACAGCCAGCATGGGCCAGGTTTGCTGCCTCTTGTAGCTCAGACTGATGTGGGGTGGGCAAAAGGGGCTGCTGGGCGCCCTTCCTTGGGTGCAGGAGGCACAGGCAGAGCTCCCATGTTGTTACCCTTTAGGGGAACCTTGCCTCTTGCCCCATCCCGTGTGTCTCGCCTGCCGGAGCAAACTTATATTATCTTAGCAGTATTACAAATGAGAAAAACGAAGCAGATTCTCTCTTTCCTCAACAATTTTAAGTTTGTCCAGAAGTTTGACAAGGAGAAAACTTGAACAAAACATCTGTTTGAGTGTGCTGAAGTCCAAACTGAAGGAAGGGATTTTTTTCTAGAATTGCTGGAGATAGGGCTAACGAGCCCTAACTAAATAAATACTCTGACAAAAACTGGCAGCCATGTGAATTAGATACAGCTCTCACTGAAGTACATTGCCAGTGGAGGGTTGAGACTTTTCCCCCAATGAACTGCCAATTATCCATAAGCAGATTTTAACTATCAACAGGTTATATGGGAAAAGACTGGAGCAAAACCAAAGCACATTCATCCCTGCACCCTCAGGAGCCCACAGGCGTGGGGAAACTGAGGCACGGAGGCACTTGGGGCTTCCTCCGAGCTCCACACAC
>NW_005054546.1:526776-527604 GCF_000277835.1 Geospiza fortis | reverse complement strand
AACCTAAAACTATATTTAACACACTACTTAAGAGAATTAACACAGCATTACTTTCTAACACAACACATATAATATTCATTTTAATATTTGCGAAAAGCCAGTCATAAAATACACGCATTTTTCACACGGGTGTGCCAAGTTAAAGAGCTCTCTAAACTCACGCACAGTTTAAAAAGGAGGCAGGCAAGTCAGCCCTTGTTTATCCTGCGAGGGTGCAAGGTGGAGTTTTCCACAAATCAAGCGCACCAAGGGTAACACGAAGTTACATCGTTTAAACGATAAAATTTACATTAACCCGTCTAATACACATCCCCGCTCACCTAAAGAATATTTATGTAGCGTCACCTAACACAATGCTGGAAATACAAAGTATTTTTATTTTATTGAGTGTGAAAAACGCCAATCACTTGGTTTTAAAATTTTAAAAGTTTAATAGTAATAAAATGTTCATAAAGATAGTAATACAATTAGAGCAATAAATAATACCAAGTATTTTTATTTTATTGAGCAACTTTTCCTACAGAAGTTACGTGCCGGCATAGTTATGTTTACAAAAGGTGAGAAGGTTCAGCTCGCAGACGCCACTGGGGGAGGACCCGCCCGGGTGCCTGGCCGGTCCCTCGGGACCCGCGGCACAGCGAGATCCCAGAGCACGGAGGGATTCCTGCGCCGTTCTCCCCGCTCCTGGCCCCACAGCCACCGTGGGGGGTTTGCTCCAGCCCTCGACCCGGGCAGGAGAACCCCGGACAGGGCGTCCCCGGCCCTCAGCCCGGCCCGCCCTGGCCCTCAGCCCGGCCGTGAGGCAGCCGCCGCCAGCGTGCCAGCACC
>NW_005054546.1:487357-526559 GCF_000277835.1 Geospiza fortis | reverse complement strand
AGGGGATGGAGCGGCCGGGAAGGGGAGGGAGCCGGTGTCGGGAAGGGGCCAGGGCGGCTCCAGATGAGGCTGAGGAGAACCAGCGCGGAGGGGGTCGGGGGGTTACTCAGGGGACGGGGAAGCATCTGGGGAGGGAGGGTAACAGGGGGTGCCCGAGGAGAGCAGAGGGAGAATGGGGCTGGGGGTGACGGGAGGGAAGGGGATTGGGATGGGGGAGGTTGGGCCAGGCTGGGGAGGACCAGGGTGAAGGAGTTGGTGAGATACAGGGAGGATGGAAGGAAATGAGATGGGGGAGTTGTCAGTGAAGGATTCGGGGGACTCGGGAAGGACATGGTGGAATTGAGGGAACAGCAGGGATGGATGGGGTTGGGGTGCCTCTGGGATCCAGGGGAATCCAGGGGAGACTGGGGGAACGAGGGCACAGGGGATCGGAGGGATGTTCAGAGAAGATCGAGAAAGGAGATGATGGAATTTGGGGAAGATGGAAGTGAAATTGTGGGGAAATCCAGGGAAAGGATGCAGTGCAAAGGGAGAGGAGAAGGAGGAGGTTTAGGGAAGACCAGGGAAAGGGAATGTGGGGAAAGGAATTGTATGAGATCCAGGGGGGATAAGCAATACATGGAGGGGTTCCGCTGGGGAAAAGGAGTCTGGTGGCTCCAGAGCAGATGAATCAGACCAAGGGACTGTGGGAGATCCAGGCCAGATGGGGGAATGCAGAGATAGGAGCAGGAGGTAGATGGGAGAGCAGGAAGGGGGTCAGGGGTAAGGGGACACCCAGGATGATGAGTAAGGACATGGGAGGTGGAAAAAGTAGTTCTGTGGGATTTAGGGAGAATGGTGGGGGCTGAGTGGAAAGGAGTTGTTGGGATACAATGGAATAAGGGTGAGATGTGGGGTCATCCAGGGAGAGGGGGGTTGAAGAGGGTGTCCCTGGCTTTGGCAGTAGGCAGGGATTATGTGAGACGTGCTGGAGAAGAGGATATGATGAGCAGGAGTGGGAGCTGGGGCACCTTGCTGCTGTGTGGAGGGCAGAACAGCTCCAGCTGCAGATCTTTCCAGTTAAGCACTCCCTGGGACTCTGGTCCCACATTTCCACACCATGCATTGGAAATGGCACCAGAGAACAGGACTGGGACACTCCTGCTGGCCTTGGTGAGCTCAGGCCCCCTCTGCTCTGCTCCTGACCTGTTTTGTGAGGGCAGCCCAGAAATTGTTCCCTTCTGGCTCAGGTTCCCTGTCAGTACAACAGATCCACAGGAGTTCCAGCAGCAGGTCTCAAAGATGAGCAAAGTGATGGAGACAAGAGATGAATTTTACATGGGGGTCTGTTTCTTTTTGTCTTGATGACATTGGCTGTGTCCTTGCACCTCGTGGGACCTCACTGCCCTCCTCTACAGCAGGGCAGGATTTTGCCTCCCCACCAGTAACTGCAGATTTGGGTGGTGGTTATTTTGTGCTCGGTGCAAGCACATTGCTGCACTTTGGGGGTTCAGTGGGTTGGTTTATTGGTGTGAGGTCAGAAGTGGGGCTCAGTGTGATGGAGGTATGGGCTGCACAGTCCTGCCCAGAGCACCTCGGGCTGGGGAGCTCTGTGTCTGCTGCTGCCACGCTGAGACACCTGCAGTGATGTCCAGCACGTCAGCTGGAGGCTGAGCTGGAGCAGCAGAGTGTGGGACAGGCCTGGAGAGGATGTGCAGGACGTGTGTGCTTCTGCTTGCAAAACAGAACGTGTTTTGTTGAAACCATCCTTGTCGTGGTTCCAGACCTGTTCTGCTTTGTTTTCCTGGTGCTGCTCAGCTCATCTGTCAAGTGGAACCTCACGTTCTGCTGCAGAGAATGGCCTGTGGCCAGAGGAGGGATTGTCATCCTTGCAAGGGAGGGGTTGTTTTCTGTTTGAATTTTTGTAGCAGAATAAGGTGTGTGGTTGCTCTAGAGCGTTTTTACGGCAGAAAAAGAACCACCCTCCTCCTGCAGGGACAGCTCTTCTTTAGTGGGGAGGAAGCATTGTGATTTTAGCACAGGATTTATAGTGCCTGCAGTGGCCACAAATTTCCGTCTCTGTAGCTGGCAGTTCTCTGAGCAGTTCCCACCTTAACAGTCTCCTGTCAGTTCCTCTCTGTCTCAGCCTGAAGTGGGAGTTTCCTGCCCCCCGGGCAGCCCGTTGTGTGCTGAGTGTGGCCTGAGAGCTCATGACTGTCACACTAAGTGGCGCCTTTGAGTCACAGATGCGTGAATGCCACAGCTCTAAACGGCGATCCCCTGGGATCAGCCTGTTGTCAGCCTGTGGGAGCTGAGCTCAGGTCTCCAAGGTCCTTGGCAGCATGTTGGCTGTCAGAGTGCCCTTTTAGAGATGAGGGTGCCCGTTGCTGCTCATAGGGTACTCTTTGATCTTTTCCAAGTCTTCCTGAATTGACAGTTCCCAGGTTTCACCTTGGAATGTGGCAGCTGCATTATCATGGGTGTGCTTTTACAGTGCATGTTGTAGCATAAGGTGACCAGGTTTATTGTACAGGTTTCTGGGTAACCATTAGCTCGTGGACTCAGTGCTGCTGTTGCTGTGTGCAGCCTGTTCCAGGCAGTGTGAGTTGTGGACTGACACATGCCAGAGCACAGCTAAATGACTTGCAGGTCTTTTCTCTTTATAATGTCTTACTCCTCAGACACTGTGGCTCTTAGTGATGTCCTAAATAAAGAAACAGAGGGGACAAATAATTCTGCCTGCTGTCCTGCTCCATCCCAGACTGTTAATCACATGGAGGAAAAGGGACAGATCAGTGTCTGTATGGCTCGAGAGGACTTGGCATTGGCCTGTTTCCACCCTGCTTGGCACCATGTGCTGTATTTGTTTCCTTTAATAGACTGGCATCCGATGTGCCTCCTTTGTGGCTCTGATATGCTGTCTGAAAGCAATGTTTAAACACAACAGGTGGAAAAATGGGTCCTGGGACAGGATTTGTGCTCTTAACTGCTAGGGAAAGTTGGGAAAGTTCAATCCATGGTCTTGGGCCAGTGAGGGCACAGATGCTAAAGTGCATTTTCAGCAGTGCATGGTCCATAGCACCTGTGTTGGTGTTTCCCAGCATTTCTGGAGTGAGGCTGGCTCCTGTCCCTTTTGTCCTCACTGAATCATCTTTCCTCAGCACCACAGATGTGGGATCCTGGCAGGGAATCCCCAGCTGTCACAGATTCTGCTTTGCTCCTGCCTCCTTCTCTTCCAGCAGCACCATAGGGCCTGTGTGGATGTGGACAAGGCAGTGTTTCAGCTGGGGCCTCCCTTAGGGCTGACAAGCCACATCCCACTGTGTCAGCCTTGCTGCTCTCTGCTCATGAGCTCTCTTTCTTTACAAACACTGAAAGAGCAGCAGAAATACCAAATGTGTGCCTGTGCCCATCCATGGGCTGTTGTAGAAAATTAGATTGTATGGCAGATGCCCTCTGGGCCACCTTGAGGGGAAGGTGATATCCTTCTGTCCCCAGAAGAAAACTTTTCTGTACTTCTCATTTGGCAGGCCACTGGGATCATTTCCCACACTGGCTGTCATGGGCACGTGCATTTGTTTCAGACACACACAGCTGAGATTTGTTGCTCACAGAATGTTACTTTACAGCTGCTTTACTGCCTGTGTCAGGAATCAATGACTGTAGTTTATTTGTAGTTCTCTCCGGGAATCAAATGAAGCAGCAGTTCCTCTTTCCTCTGGTCACCCTTTGAGAGGAATCCAGTCAGCTCCTGATGTGTGGAAGGGACTTTGAGAGCCACAGCTGTGACAGCAGTCCCAGGCTGCAGGAAGGAGATGCCCATTGCCTGTGCTTTGTGGGGTTCTGTTGTGGAGAAGCTAAACTGGGGGGCTTTTTGGATTGTCCCAACCCCAATATGAGCTTGCAGGGATGCTGCACACTCAGTGCCTGTTACCTGTAAACCAAAATGTATTTTACTTGCTTCTTCCCTTGCTGTGAGGGTATGAAGCTGGCAGAGTTTGCAAACGCCCTTCAGGCCATATGAGAAAGAGGGCAGTGAGCAGGAGGGGCTGGATGTCAAGAACGTAACAGGATTTTTGTGATTCTTACCATCTCCTTGGTTTTCTTCATGATTGTTCAGTAAGAAGTTGGTTCAAGTCTATGGTGTTCTGCTTTCCCAAGGCATTGTATGAGATGCTGCTATTCCCCACGCTTCCCTTTTCATGTTTCTGTGGTTACTGGCAACAAGTGAGATTTCTTTACCTTGAGTGAGAGGCTTTCTGTGGCATAGCAGGAGATGGGACATTTTCTCTGTGAGCTCTGGAATGTCCTGGGGCTTTCTTCAGGGAGGTTCCTTAGGGTGTAGTGAGTTTGTGAAGAGAGTTTTGCCTTACTGGGAAAAGGAAGCTGTTGGTTTCTTTGCAGTAACATCTTTAGTTTTCAAGGAAGATTTTTTGTGTGATTCTTACTATCTCCTTGGTTTTCTTCATGATTGTTCAGTAGGAAGTTGGTTCAAGTCTATGCTGTTCTGCTCTCCCAAGGCATTGTATGAGATGCTGCTATTCCCCACACTTCCCTTTTCCTGTTTCTCTGGTTACTGGAAACAAGTGAGATTTCTTTACCTTGAGTGAGAGGCTTTCTGTGGCATAGCAGGAGATGGGACATTTTCTCTGTGAGCTCTGGAATGTCCTAGAGCTTTTTTCATAGAGGTTCCTTTGGGTGTAGTGAGTTTGTGAAGAGAGATTTGCCTTGCTGGGAAGGTGCTGGCATAGGAAACTGTCGGTTACTTTGCAGTAACATCTTTTAGTTTTTAGTTTTTTTCAAGGAAGTGGTGGTGGTTTCAATCTCCCAGACCATGGGCTTGCAGGCTTTGGTTTAGGGGTGCCCTGTGCTCCATTTGTCCACCAGCAATGCAGGAGTAGCAGGCTCAGTCACTGTGTGGTGCTGTGAGTGTGATGGGGGTGTTCCTGACCTGCAGGTGATTTTGGGAGGGGGAGCAGAGTGACTGTAGCCCCTCTCTGCTCTGCTTGGCAGGAGTTTGCTCTGCTCCTGCCTTCTTTAGTGTTCACAGCATATCATGATTGTCTTCAGCTTCTTGCTCCAGCAGCTCTTGGTGGGACAGGAATTGGAGCAAATGAGGAGTGACCATGGGTGGGGTAGATCTGAAGCTGAGGGGGAGAGCAAGGACCACTGGGATTTGGTAGCTGATGGCTTGGGAGATGTACTGCTTAAGGAAGAGCTGGGGAAGGTTAACTTCAGGAGAAGCTTTGGTGACCTCAGATACAGGCAGAGCAAAGGCAGAGGCTGGAGGTGACCTCTTGTGTAGGAAGGGTTGACAGTTATTGTGCTTTATTGAGCTGTCCCTGAGCTATTGATGAGGGTCAGCACTAATGGTGCTGAAAGTCCTGGGTTTGTTTCACTACAGTGTTCGCAACTGTGGTGTGATTTGTTCACAGCTACAAACTTTTGAGTGTTTGAGATTAACACACAGTGTGGGATTCTTCCTCCAGGAGGAGGGTCTTGGGCAATGATTCACCAAAGTACTTTTTTGCATGGCTCAGAGGTTTGGAGCTTGCTCACTCTGTTTTTTGGCTGGCTTTTGGGGGAGAAAACCTTGGAACAAATTTCCTCTTTTAGGCTGGGTTTGAATATCTGTTACCTGTCACTGAGGGAACTTTAGAGATTCAACCAGTGAATCCCTGTAACAAAGATGGGGAAGTTTTGGCAAATGAGAGACTTGTGTTGCCTTCTTTTGTAGGCAGATTGGTAAGAAAACAGGAGTTGGTGGAGGTTTGAATCTTACACCATTAAAACTTACCCCATCAAAGTAGCAGTTTTTAGAATTCAATCAATTTTTTTAAATCACAGAGTTTAAGACATTTAAATTAATCTGAATGTAGGTATAGCAGGTTCAATTGCTGAGGTTGCCAGCAAGTCCAGAGACATTTCTGATTTTGCAGCTGTAGAAATAATTGATGTATTTGATCAGACAGGCAGCAGTGATTAAACCACTGTTCTGCAGAAAAATGCCTATAAATGTGTGTAACTCTGCTTTTTTCTGTATTCCATAACCTTCTTCAAACAGAGTGCAAAAAGGAGATCAGTGACTGTGGTGTGGTGGCACAGGGCAGTGTGCTGACAGTGGGACTAAATAGGCCACTAATGCTGGTTCTTTGCATTCTTGCACTGCAGTTCTCTGATCTGCAGTGATCCCAGGTGACCTTCTCTCCTGAAACTCTTGGTTCTGTGTTCTCATGCAGGGCAGTGGTTGAGGCCGTGCACCGGCTGGATCTCATCCTTGGCAATAAGGCAGCTTACCAGGATGTGTTCAAGCCAGAGAACATCAGCTTGAGGAACAAGTAAGTTGGGCAGCATGCTTGTATTTTGTGTTTGGCTGGGGAAAAATCCGTGTGAAGCAACTCGTGGAGTATTGAATCTGCAGTTTTAATGTTTATTTGGTTTGTAGTGCACCTGTTGAGCTGGGACCCTTCCAGGTTTTGGAAGCAGAGGCTGGCTTTCAGACCTGTGCTTGAGCAATGCAATCCATGGCTTTCCTGGATATCATTGATACAAATAAATTGTCTTTGTGTTGGCCAATTCTTTCCTTGTAATAAAAACTGTGGGGCAGAAATTTCTTACATGTGTATAAAATCTTCTATCAGGGGTCAGGGTTGCTGAGCAAGGAGGATTATTCTTACCAATTTTTTAAGTTGTCAAGCCAATTCTTGTCATTACTGCACTTCAGGAAGTCACTGATGGCCAGCTGAGCCCAGAGGGCACTGCTTTAAGTATGTGGCTTTTCCTGGTGCTCTTGTGTGGGAGTGATCCAGGCAGATGGCCTGGCTCAGCCCTTATAACGGATTTGGATTTTCCTCTTCTGTGCTTCTGTAGTGGCAACTGTGTTTGAGGCTGCAGGACCCACTGACAATGCTCTGCTCTCTGTCCAGGCTGAGGGAGCTCTGTGTGAAGCTGATGTTCCTGCATCCAGTGGATTATGGAAGAAAAGCAGAAGAACTGCTCTGGAGAAAGGTTTACTATGAAGTTATCCAGCTCATTAAAACAAATAAAAAGGCAGGTATCTATGGCTCTGGCATGAGAAGGTCTCTAACTGTGCAGTGGGTGAGGCAAAGTTTAAAGCTTCATTTGCTTGGAGAAGCTGTGGTGTAAGCCCAGGGTGGGGAGCTGGGCACTCTCAAATTCCTGTGGAGCTGCCCTGTGCCTTTGTCTGGCAGTGGCCAGTTAAGCACTAATGTGCTGTTGAGAGACCTGCCATTGCAGAGGGCATTCCAACAGAATTTGCTTATTTTTTGTGTTCCCCTCTTCATCAGACAGATCTATCCAGGTAGAGTGATTGTTTGAAGAGGCTTTATCAGTGCTGATTGTTTTTACAAGAGTTGATCACTGGAAGATCCTCAGTGCTCTCTGATTCCATGAGCTCTCCTGGCTTTTCAGGGGTCTGGGTGCATTTAAGGTGCTCTAACCAAATACTTTGATTTTATTGATTTATTTTTACAAGTATTTCTCCTTGATGTTAACCCTTAGTAAATACTACTGGGGGAGCACTGTTGAGCAGGAGGAGGTACACAGCTGTGCAAAACCAATGTCTTGCTTCACATTCAGTACAGTTGAGCCTAAATTGTGCCTAGAGCTGCATTAACGTGCTCCTTTTCCCTCTCCCAGCACATCCACAGCCGCAGCACCCTGGAGTGTGCATACAGGACTCACCTGGTGGCTGGCATAGGATTCTACCAGCACCTCCTGCTCTACATCCAGTCCCACTACCAGCTGGAGCTGCAGTGCTGCATTGACTGGACACACGTGACAGACCCTCTCATAGGTTTGTTCATAAATTCATAGGAAGTCACCCCCACAGGTGGCTTCTCCTTGCACTAGTCCATATTTGTTTCAGCATTCAAGGGAATTTTTTCCCCCTCCTGATTAGCAAGGTCTCTGTTTAGAACAGACTGTCCTGCTTTCTTTTCTGTGGTACTTGTTCTTTTAAATAATACAAAATTAGGGAAGACAGAAGGGTTTCTAATAGAAAGAAAACAGTGTGAGAAAATTCTTTAGGAAAAATGTCTGGTGATGGCAGATTTTTATGGAAAACTGAAGAGCACTGCTGTCTGTATAGAATGTTTTTAAAAGCTGAGTTAAGGCAGACAAACAGGGGAATAGCTTCTTGAAATCAACAGATTTCTGTCAGTACATCCTATTCACTAGATCTAAGACTCTTCCTCCTTTTGGTGCCTCTTCTGTCTGTGCTCTCTTCACTGTGTGGCTTCTGAATCTTGGACTGAGAGCACAGAAAGGTCCTGTAGTTCATGTTAGCTGGCCCATGTGACCTCTGCATGGCCTTAGGTGCAGGGAAATCTGAGGTATTGTACCTGTGACAGGAGGAAGAATAAGAGTATTTACAGTTCTGAAACGGCTCAAGACTGCCTGTGCATTCACATCCTAGATTGTCTTGGGTTTGCCCAGGGTTGTACTCAGTGGCCTCAGGGTACATGTTTCTGTTGTGGGGGTGTCCAGGTGAGAAATAGAGCCTTGGTTTTGTGAGCTGTATTAGCAAAGGTTTAACTGATGTGCTTAAAGTTGGCAGGGGACAGGGCAGCAGCACCTGGCTAAGGGAAGTTAGTGTGTCCTCAGCAAAAGAAGGTTTAACTTGCTGGGATCCTACTCTTAGCTCTGGGAAATGATGGTGTCACTATTGGCTTCAAAGTGTTGGTTTAAAAGGCAGATGTTCTTGGCAGGTGTTGCTTTTTAGAAATGTATCTCAATACTGCAGAATTAATAAATCCTCAATATGCACATTCCAGGTGGGTTTATACCCTGAGGGGTGATTGCATATGAAAGGCTCCCCTTGTTCAGGTTTCTTGGTGTGTTTGGGCTCTTCATTTAAAAGGATGCTGCAGGTGAGCATGTAACTGGAGAGTAGAGATGTAACTTTTGCCTATCCAGAAAGGATGGATCTGAAAGGATCTCATATAAACCACAGATGGGGCTGGGCACAGCTTTATGATTATGTGAATGGGAGCAAGAGGATTCAGAGCAAAAAAAGGGAGGGTGAATCCAATGGTGTATGTGGTCCCAGATTGAAGGCTGTGTATTTGTGCAGTGTGGCTTGGACCTTGCCTCTTGGTAAGTGGAAACAGCTCCTCACTGGTCACTGCAGCCTCCAGATTTCATGTCCACCCTTTTAGCCTCAGTCAGGAGGGAAGCAGAGTGCAGACTGGATTGGTCTTCAAAACCTTCTTTGGGATTCCTGCTTGAGGGAACTGTCTCTCCCAGAAGGTGTGAGTGAGTCCTTGGCAGCAGGAGGACTGAGGCCAGCCTGAGTCCAGCCTGGTGGCCCAGCAGCAGCAGCTGCTCTCTGGAGGGGAGGTGAAGGCACAGCAGCCTTTGCCTCCTGGTCTCTGGCTGAACTGTGGCCTGCATGTGCCCTTCCCAGGAACTGAGTCACGTTTGATGACTTCAGTTAGTTCAGATCAGCTGGCTGCAGCCTTCCTCTGTTGTTGTTGACACTTTCCATTGCTTGAATTGCTCTTTTTTATAAGTTTAGTATAGAATAGACAAGGTTATTTCAGTGGGAAGTTGGATTGTCCAGTCCAACTGCCTGAGCACCTCAGGGCTGACCAGGAGTTAAAACATGTTGTCGAGGACATTGTCTAAATGTCTCTTAAACACTGACAGGTCTGGGGCATTGACCAGCTCTCTAGGAAACCCATTTCAGGGTGTGACCACCCTCTAGTTAGGAGAGGCTCCCTCATGTCCAATATAAACCTCCTTTGATGCATCTTTGAACCATTTCCATGTGTCCTATCACTGGATGCCAAGAAGAGGAGACTGGCACCTTGTCCTCTTCAGGAAGCTGCAGAGAACAATGAGGTATCCCCAGCCTCCTCTTCTCCAACTTGGACAAGCCTGAAGTCTGTGGCCTCTCTTCCCAGGCTGTGCCTTCAGCCCTGTCACCAGCTCAGTTGCCTTCTGAACCCACTGCAAAGGCATTGTTGTCCAGAGGCAGTTTTCCCTAACTGACTCTGGCTGCCCTGCCTGCAGCACAGATTTCTGTCCTAGTTTTTCCTTGTTTAATTTCTTTCCTTTTTGGCTTGTCAGTACTAAATCTACATCTTGGTCCTGAGACAATGAGTTTGTTTCTGTCTTCATTGTTGGAGAGGGTCTGTCCCTGTTGTGTGTTGGTGCCCAGTGCTCAGAGTTTGTTCTGGCTTCCAGGGGTGTGTTCCTGCTCCCATGAAGGCCTCATTAGCCATGCTAATGAGATCAGCTGTATTACTTGTGTTCAGCGCTGTGTTAATGTGATCACACAATCATATAGACAGGAGTTGGCCTTTGTCCTCTCACGTGAGGGCAGATGGAGCCTGTGGCAGACCTTACAGACATGGTGACACTCATTTATGTCAGTGACTGTTGGTGGTGTGCCCCATCACAAGGGAATCCAGGGGAGAGTGGATGAACAGCAGAGTCTGGAAGTACTTTTCTGCATTTATTTTTCCACATTTTGACAAGAGTGACCCAGTGCTGCTCTACAAGCCGGCAGTGAGGTCTGACCATGAGGGGTTTGCTTTGGGTGCCTTGGGCAGAGGCGTGGGCAGCTCTGGTGTCTTCCCAGCAGCCTGCTCCCAGTGCTCTGAGTGGTTCTGTGTTTGCTTGTAGGCTGCAAGAAACCCGTGTCTGCGTCAGAGAAGGAGATGGAGTGGGCACAGATGGCCTGTCACCGGTGTCTGGTTTATCTGGGAGATCTAGGTAAGGACACCATTGCCTCTCAGGGCAGCCTTTACAATGGCAAAAAGATGCTGCCTGTACCCACCATGTGAGGCTGGTGCTGTTGGGCACCAGCCAAGGTTACTCGCAGATTCTGTTTCCCTCTGACACCTTTGTCACAGACCGGGATAAGCTGAAATCCTCATGGGTGGACTGCTGCAAGTTGCAGGAGCTCTGTATTTGGTCAGGTAGATGAGGAATTTGCTGCTGCTGAGCAGCTGTAGCCATGGCTGTGAGAGTGGAAGCCTTTGCTTTTATTTATGTTGTTTTGGCAGTATGAGGGATCAAAGAGAGTTCAGCTTGGACTGCTTAGTTGTGACTTAAAAACCACTTCCATCAGCACCAGTGGGACTGAAAATCAGATTTAGGCAATATTTTGCATCAGTCCAGAGTTTTGCCTCTGCAAAGCCCCAGTGTCATTGTGCTTGGCTGTGTGGCATCCTTTTTATAGCAGGCATGACTGTCCCACAGTCACGACCTCCTGAAGTGTGTGGTAAGTGTGTCAGGTTCTTGATAGTGAACATGTGGGAGTAAAGGCAGGAGAAAGCAGCTGTGTGGAGAGCAGCTCTTGGAAGAGTGGTGCAGGTACATGTGTCTGACACTGCAGCCTCCAAGCTGCTGAAAGCTGTTTGGCATTAGTGTTGCATATGAATCAGCCTAAGAATGGCATTGAAATAAATATCTTGAGGGGGTAGTAGGAATGACTTACCTGAGTGGTGGGAGAGAAATGTGCTCACCTTTTCACAGAGCTGTCACCTAAGGTTTCCAAAATGCCTACATTTGTCAAAAAAAAAAAAAAAAAAGGCAAAAATAAATGAATCAAATTCAGTCTAGCCACAGTCAGGTATTTTATGAAGTCAGCCAATTTGATTTCACACCCTGCTGTCCTAGAATACAGTCTGAGGTACAGGAAAATGTACACAACTCTGAGTTACTTCAAGGATAGGTGACTCAGCACTTAACACGTGGAGCAGAAGAACATTTTCCTTTTGTTCACATGATGCTGCAAGTGTGGCAGGCTCTGCCCTTGGCTGCAAAGGGCAGGAGTTGTGTTGTGTGGTGTGAGCAGGTGAAAGAAAAGGGGTTCAGACAGGCCTGGCAAACCCTGCGTGTTGCAGTGCTTGCCAAGAGCACTTCTTTGGTGGATTTGTTGACTTGGCCAGTATTTCAAGTTTTGTGGTATTGCTAATAGGGAAGCTGTGCTGCTCTGCAGCAGCTGCTGCCTTTGGGTTTGTGATGCAGTGTGTGTGGTTTCCTTTCAGCTCGCTATCAGAATGAGCTGGCAGGTGTGGACACAGAGCTGCTGGCTGAGCGATTTTACTATCAAGCCCTGTCTGTTGCACCACAAGTTGGTGAGTGACTTCCCATGAATTTATAGTTGTTAAAATCACGTTGCTGCAACATAAGAACAATGTAGTGCTACACTGCAGGTTTATATCCTGCAGCTGAGAGAGGATTGGTTTGATCCTCTGGTTTAAAGTTGCTTCCTTCAATAACTCCTTTTGCTATGAATTTTAGATTTTTAAATTAGATTTTCTCTGTCTCTGCTGGGAGGTTTTCAGGTGATTTTTTCTTTTGCTGGCAAGCCAAACAGAGGAGTTAAAGTCACTGCTATTTGCCAGTGACCTCACTGTACTCATCTGAGAACCTCTGAGAAGCTCAGACTTCCCTGACTGTGGTGATGCTGTACCTCTGGGCTAAGCACAGATCCAGCTCTCCATTGCCAGGAGCAGAGCATTATCAGTCACCTTCCCCTTTTACCCATGGAAAAAAAATCTCATGTGCTGCTTCCTCCTTCAGAAGTGCCTCCTTCTGGGAACGCATCAGTGCTGGAGTAGAGGGTGTGTCATACCTAAAGTGTGTGATTGCAGCCAAATGTTCTCTACATTCTGTCTGTGCAGAGTTCTCACTGAACTGTTTGAAAGGCTGTTCCCAAATAAAAGTGGCAGAAGTTTCTGCACCCCAGGAGGTGCAACGGAGCTCTCAGATGCTGATAAGATGATGTCTGTGTCAGGGATGTGGAATCAAGGCCACACCACTGTTAATACAAAGGAGGAGGTGTTGTTTGCTCTTCTCTCCTACACAGATAACTGGCACAAGGTGGGGAGGATCTAAAAGCTCTGTAAAATGGAAAACAGATCCTGGATGGTGGAAGGATTCAGTAGTCCAGACCTTTGTACTACACCTTTACTACTCTTTGTGTCTCCTGGCTTCCCTCCTGTGTGGCAGTGTAGTGAAAGGGAAAGGCTTTACTTTCTAGCCAGGGCCATTGGAGAATTCCAAGTAAATTCCATTGCCCCTCTCCTTCCTGACAGGAATGCCCTTCAACCCACTGGGGACATTGGCAGGGAGCAAGTACTACAATGTGGAAGCAACCTACTGCTACCTACGCTGGTGAGTTCCTGCAGATCTGCATGTCCTGAGCAGGGAAGCCATGCACTGCTGCTGTGGGTGCCAGATCCCCTTCTCCTTACTTCAGACTTGGCTCTGGTTTTGGCAAATAAATTTTAGGGGAGGGGAAAGAGATGAGTTTGGTTTACCCTTGTGTAGGACTAATGAGAGTGAGCCTTGGTCAAACCAAACCAAACCAAACCAAACCAAACCAAACCAAACCAAACCAAACCAAACCAAACCATTGTGCTGGTTACTAATCACCTGTGCAGAGCTGCACCTGGAGGGCTTCCTCTAGGCTGGAAGTGGGTTGGAGGTGTTGAGGGAGGCAGCCTGTGCTGTGTGCAGGGTAGAATTCCGGGCTTGAAGGCACTGATTTGAGAATATGTGTAAGCAGGGCAGGTGGAGGCTGTGAGGCAGCTCAAGTGCAGTTTGCAGCCATTGGTGGGAGTTTTGTTGCCCAGCATGTCCAGAAAGCAGCGCTGGGTACCTGTGCTCATGCCTCAATGCCTGAATAACTTGGTAGTGAGTTAAAGCCCTAAAGTGTGAGCAGCCTTGTGGAGAAATAACTTTGGTTGTGTCCTGTTTTGGTGCTTTAGCATCCAGTCTGAAGTGTCCTTCGAAGGTGCCTATGGGAACCTGAAGCGGCTGTATGACAAAGCAGCCAAGATGTACCATCAGCTGAAGAAATGTGAGACCAGGAAGTTGTCTCCAAGCAAGAAACGGTAAGAAGGGAAGGAAAAGGAGAGGTGCAGGCTGAGAGTTTGCAGGGGGTTGAGAGTAATGTCTTTGTGGGGAGTGGAGCTGGTAGATGGGCCATTTCAGCATGGTGGCTGTTCCCAAATTTTGAGAGCCTCCACTCTAGATCCCAATCTTGCTGTCTTGGGTCATAATTTCAGGAGAAAGCTAAATACTGGCCAGGTGTAGAGTTTGCACTGAGCGATTTTCTCACTCTTCCCTGGAGTTGGGGGTTGTTCATGAGGGTTGGGGCATAGTGGTGAAAGTTGGCAGTGTATAAACTGTCTTCTTTCTCTCCAGTTTCATCAGAATGGACTTTTCAGTTGAGACCTGATTTACCTGTTAATAGAGCTCTGTCATCCCAGCCCATGTCTGTGATAGGGCACCTGCTTTACAGTGTTTTCTCCTCCATCTTTTTAGAGGAAAAGACATTAAGAGGTTGCTGGTGAGCTTCATGTACCTGCAGAGTCTTTTGCAGCCAAAGAGCAGGTAAGGTTATGGCAGATTGTGTCTTCTATTGACAACTGACAGTAACAGGCACTCAGAATTGGAAGGGATGGTTTCCTGTAGGATAACAGTGCCTGTGCTGAGGCTTTCTGCTAAAAGGCTTGAGACTTTGCCCTATCCATGCATGGAGCATGAAGATTGTGTTTCCAGGGGAGGCTGAAATACCAAAGGGTTAAATCCTTGTCTAAATCAAGCCAGCCTGAGTGCATGCTGAGCTCCTGGGCCTTGCAGCTGTCTCTGTGCTGTGCCTTTGGTGTTTGCTTACCCCATGCAGTCAGCACATGCTTTTTCCTGGCAAGCCCTGTGTTCAGGCTGATGGGACAGCAAAGAGTTGCTGTCCACACGTCTGGGGCTGTTCACTGCTCTTGGAAGTCTGTAACCAAACACCTTGTTCAAAGAAACACCAAAACCTGGTTGTGTTGGAATAAATGGGAAGCTTTGTATAGCTGTGTGATTTTGGGCTTTTAGATTTTTTATTGGATTTTCTCTGTCTCTGCTAGGTGGTTTTCAAGTGATTTTAAATAAACCTCTTACTGCTTGAAACAGAACAGGTGTTTTAAAGGGCTTAAATACAAGCTGTAGTTAAATTCATTGTGGAATGGTTAAGGTTGGAAGAGACCTTTTGGGGATCTGGTACTTCCCCAAAGTAGTGTTCACTGTGAAAGTAGATGCAGATGTGAAGTTGGATGAGCTTGCTCAGAGTCTCATCACACTGAGTTTTGACTGGATCCAAGGACAAAAATCCCACACCTTTCTGGTCCCCTTTCCAGTGTTTGACCACCTTCAACATAGAATTTTTTTCTCCTTGCATCTAATCTCATTTTTCTTTTCTGTAGTGTGTACCCATAATTTCTCTTCTTTTTGTTGTGCACTACTAAGGAGAGTCTTATTCCATCCTCTGTAATCACCAATTTGGCATCTGGAAACAGATGCCCCCATGCCTTCTGTCTTTCAGGCTGAACAAACTTGATTCTTTTTGCCTCTTCTCATACATCATGTTCCCTATTCCTCTACTGGACTAAATCCAGTTTGTCAGCGTGGTTTTGTTTGGTGGTTTTTTTGTCCTGTGGACCCAAAGACTGGATACAGTGCTCCAGATGCCACCTTGTGAGTGCTGGATGGAGAGGGAGAACACATCCTCAACCTGCTGGCTCTGCCCTTGTTCATGCAGCCCAGTATGGGATTGGCTTTCCAATACTGCCTTAAACTGAGGTGGAACTACAAGGCTTCTCTACTATCCACTCAACATGTATTTAGAACATAAGAAATTTGGGAGTTACTTTAATTTCCCAAGCACGCTATCCCATGAAAAGGCTTTGCTGGAAATTTCACAAGCAGGTCTGTTTTGTAACTAGGAGGCTCCCACAGCCCATTGGATTGATCTCATGGATGCTTCCTTTGAAGGACTGGATGGCTGTGGAGAATTTTGGAATATTCTGGGCTGCAGGAGAGACATAGGAGGAGGAAAAACTGAGTCCTGTGTGTGTGGCAGTGTAATACTTTTCATTGAGCAGAGCATCTAGAACTTTTGCTCCCTTTAGCACTTAAGTGCTTTGTGTATCTCAATGGCCACTGCTGAGCTCCCAGGGGAAAATTAATCTGGGTTTTGGTGACCCTCTCTAGGTATTGTTTGTCTTTAGTTAAGCAGCTTTAAAGAGGAAAACATAATCTGATTAATGTCACTGACTTCCCTCGTGCTTCATCCTGCCTAGTGCTGAAGGACAGCCTAACTGCCAGTTTTGGTTCAGTTTCTGGGCAGACATGCCAGGAGCAGAGTCTTATTTATTTTTCACTCTTTTTAAGCTCTTTAGATTCTGAGCTGACATCTCTCTGCCAGTCTGTGCTGGAGGATTTCAACCTGTGCTTGTTCTACTTGCCCTCTCCTCCTAACCTGAGCTCAACTAGTGAAGATGAAGAAGAGTATGAGAGTGGCTACTCCTTCCTTCCTGATCTCCTGATCTTTCGCATGGTGATCATCTGCCTTATGAGCGTTCACAGCCTCAAGAGGGCAGGTAAGCAGTGCTTGTTTGGGAATTTCCTGGTGAGCATCCAGCAGCACAGTTAGCCTGGGGCTGCTGTCTGAACTAGTGTAGTGCTCACCTCCTCCATCTCACTGTGCTGTGTGCTTGCAGGTTCCAAGCAGTACAGTGCAGCCATTGCCTTCACGCTGGCTCTCTTCTCTCACCTGATAAATCACGTCAATATTCGCCTCCAGGCTGAGCTAGAAGAAGGAGAAAATCCTGTCCCAGCCTTTCAGAGTGATGGCACAGGTAAGAGAACAGAGATGGCAGCACCTGGGTCTCCCAGGTTGCCTGCCTACAGAGCTGTCTTTCCCCTTTCTCCCCTGGGCATGGGTTTTGTACTGCAGAGGTGAATGGATCTTTTACTTCTGGTCTGGAATCCCCAAAGGGGGTTGATGTGCTGAGTTGTCTCCACTTGGATGCTCTTTCTGAGTATCTGAATCACCGCAGGATGGACATGTTGCTTTCTTTATAAGGAGATTGCTTTCTGTACCTCTTGGCAGCTCATTCATCATCTGTTTATCCCAATCTGAGATTTTATTCTCTGTCTCTGTTTGCTGATGTTTACTGGCTGCTTTCCTGCTCCACTGAGGAGATGATCTCGTGTAAAACACCTGGGCTGAGGGAGGCAGAAGGGGCAGAGTGGGGCTGAAGGAGACAGGCCCTCTCAGCATACCTCAGTTCTGCTCAGGCAAGGGGGTTTTATTGAGCAGTGACTAAAACTGCTAAACCTTTCCCCTGCAAACAGTCCATTGGCAATACCTCACTGAATACAGGGTGAGGGAGTTTCTGGTAAAAGCAGCAAGGAACGACCCCTCCTCTGCAGGTTTTGAAGCTGTCACAGTGATTCAGGGCTGCTGGAAAGGCTCCATGCATGTTTTTCAGGAAAGGGATTGGTCAGGTCAGTGTAGTTGCAGAGCACATGTCCCTGCCCTGCTCCGTGGGTCACTCAGCTCTTTGACAGCAGAAAGTTGGGGAGGAGAGTTAGAATTCAGCTCTGTTCTATTCTGGTTTAGCAGCCCTGAGCACTGAGGCTGCCTGGTAGCAGAGTGGCCCAGCTTGGGCAGTAGGAATTCTGACTTCCCAGGTGCTTTTAGAAAGTGAATCTTTCTTCTGGGGTTGCTTATTCTGCAGTGGAAGACTCTGATGGAGGTGATGGCTGACCTTTGCAGCCCTGGACCCCGGGCTGGCCAGCAACAGTCTGTGGAGCTCACTGTGACTTCACCTTTTATTCTCCCTGTAAATGCAGATGACCAGGAGCCACGGGAGCCTGTGAACTCAATTGAGAAGGAAGCTGAAGCTGAGCTGGCCAATCATCAGCCCAGCGAGGAGCAGCGGAAGAACGACTGCAAGAAAAGCAAGAAGTACTCTCGACTGTCCTGTCTGCGCCGCCGCCGCCACGCCCAGAAGGTGGATGAGAGCGACCTGAGTGAGGGCTTTGACTCTGACTCCAGCCAGAGCTCCATCAAGGGCAGTGATGGCTCAGAGAGTGGCTCAGAGAAGAGTGATGAGGAAGCAGAAGCTGCTTTTGATGTGGAGACAGACTCCGACATGAACAGCCAAGAGTCTCGCTCTGACTTGGAGGACATGGAGGATGAACCGGGTGAGGAAGGAAGCAGCCAAGGCAAAAGTGGGCCCAAAGAGGCCTTAAAAAACTGTGTGGATAGCAGTGGGCTGGGGGACTCCAAGAGCCCAAGCATCTCTAAAAGTGAAGCTGTGGATCCAGCAGTCAATGGGCCAGCTTCCCTGAGCACTAATGATGCAAGCATAGCCAGTAATCTGCAGGCCATGTCCACCCAGCTGTTCCAGACCAAACGCTGCTTTCGCTTGGCTCCCACCTTCAGCAACATCCTCCTGAAACCCAACAGTGAAGCACCTGCCTTGAAGGATGGCATAGAGAGCAAGCCATGTGTCAATGGAGATCTGGAGAAGCCCAGCTTGGCAGAGCAAGGTAAGGGCCTTGTTATTGCAATTTTGTGTAGAAAACTGCAAACTATAGCAGTCTGTGTGCTAAATTCACCATTTCCCATGGTGCAAGCTCTTCTTTGGCTAGGTCTGGAGGAGCAGGTTGCCCAAGTAGTGGGCAGGCCTTGGGTTGGACATTTCCTGACAGAGAAGCTTTACTTTTACTGCCCAGCATGCAGGAGTATGTGCACTGAGCAAAGGAAACACCTGTGGCCAGCCAGGGTTACCAGAACTACTACTGTTCTGCAGACTAAATGCTGAGCAGCTGTGATAATCACAGGCTCACAGGCTAGTTTGTTTGGAAGGGACTTTACAGCCCATGTCATTTCATCCCTCTTTCACTAGGCTGCTCAAAACTGCATCCAACCTAGCCTTAAACACTTCAGGAATGGGGCAGCCACAGCTTCTCTTAGCAACCTGTGCCAGAGCTTCACCACCCTCACAGGGAGCAATTTCTTCCTAACATCACATCTGAATTTACCTTCCTTCAGTTTAAAGCCATTCCCCCTTGTCTTATACAGGACCTTGTCAAAGTCCCTCACCAGCTCTCTTGGAGCCCCTTTAGGCCCTGGAAGGAGCTCTGAGGTCTCTCCAGAGCCTTTACTTCTCTAAGCTCACCATCCCCAGCTCTCCCAGCCTGTGTCCAGAGCAGAGGGGCTGCAGCCCCTGGATCATCTCTGTGGCCTCCCCTGGACTCACTGCAGCAGCTCCTTGTCCTCCCTAGGCTGGGGGGGCCAGAGCCGGAGCAGCAGGGCAGGGTCTCAGCAGAGCAGAGGGGCAGAATCCCCCCCTCACACGCTGCCCACGCTGTTGGGGATGAGCCCAGGGCAGTGTTGGCTTTCTGAGCTCCCAATGCACGTTGCCACAGTGTGCTGAGCTTCTTGTCAATGTCCCATGCCCCCACATCCTTCCCAGGGCTGCCCTCCATCCATTCTCCCCCAGCCTGTTTGTGCTTGGGGTTGCCCCAGTGCAGGTGCAACGTTTCTCCTTGCCCTTGCTGTTCCTTCTGGGGTTGGCACAGACCCAGCTCTCCAGCCTGTCCAGGTTCCTCTGGTGCCATCCCTTCCCTCCAAGATGTGACCCCACCACACAACCCTGTTGTCAGCAAGCTGGCTGAGGGTGCACTTGATCTCACTGTCTGTGACACCAGCAAAGATGTTAAAAAGTGCTGCTCCCAAGCCCTTAGGATGCCCCTTGTCACTGCTCTCCACTTGAGCATTGAGCTGTTGGCTGCAGCTCTTTACCCATGACTATCCAGCCAAGTTTTTGTCCACTAAGTGATCTATCCATCAAATCCATGTCTGTCCAGTTAAGAGACAAGGGTGTTGTGCAGGACAGTGTCAAATGCTCTGCACAAACCAGGTGGATGAGGGCAGTTGCTCTTCCCTCATCCTCCACTGCTATAACCCCATTGTAGAAAGCCAATGAAGTTTTCAGGCATGATTTGCTATAGTGAAGCCATTTTGGCTCCAGAGGATGATTCCAGCAGGTATTAAAAATTGCATCTTCCCTTTTCCCTTTGTGAAATATCTAATCAGACACTTACTGTTGCTTCTGGTGACAGGAAGTTGTCCATGAGAGGACAGATTATTAGCCTAATACTCATGTAGCATTGGTAGAAATTTGTGTGGAAGATGTGACCCAGGTGCATGTGAGAGGTGGTGAGGGTGTCTCTGTGACCCCCCAGATGTGCCTCACTGACTGTTCATGCTGAACCCCTGGGAGATGTGCAGCAGGTGGAGCTGCCATGTCTCCATTACCACTCAGCTTACACAACTGAGTGATGTTCTGGGCAAAAACAGCTGGAAAGGGAGATCTGATCAACTACAGGGAATTGTTTGTCTTTCACATAAAACTACGTGGGCCTGTTCAGTCTTGTTTTTCATTCCTCCCAGCTTCCCTGGAGCAAGGAAACATTCTACATCCTGCTGCCAAATCCAGCTGGCCTACAGCACTGGCAAGATTCAGGCTTTGCCTGGGCCAGCATTTGAAGGCACAGTATTAGATCATGTTAGTGTTGACTGGCTCCTGGCACTGCTCCATGGCCACATGAAAGACATGGGGGAAGAAACAAACGGGCTTTGGTCTGTTTAACCCTTTCCCTCAGTGGTTATCTTGCTGTTGTGTGGCCACAATACCTTTACAGGTGTAGAAAAGGAGAGATGGAATGAGTTCAATGTGTACTTTTTAGCTTCGAGCTCTCCTCATGTGTGTTGTATCCAAACTGCTTTTTCATGGTGTGACACTGTCAGTGGTGGGTTCTGAATAAATCTCCTCCTTTCTTGTGATTCTGAGGGTTTATGGAATGCCCACAGCTGTGCTGATAGGAAGCAATGGTAGCACTTGAAATGAGGATCTGTAGCAGAATGTGTGGGTGATTCCCACCTTGACCTCGGGTCACTTGTGTCACATGTGATTCCACTGGCAATGGCTTTGAGGTCCTCAGCTCTGGAGAGCTAGAAGAATGTGAAGAATATGTTCAATATTTAAAATTCTCTGACTCACAGGACAGCCCTGCCATTTCCTGCTCTTGCCTGGCTCCAAGCTGGGAGCATGTTGGCCTCAGGGCTCTGTTCCCTGCAGGAACTGCTCTGGGCCCTGGCACTGCCCCACTCTGTCAGCCTGGAGGCTGCTGCAGAGGTTAGGCATTGGTCAGACCTTCACAGGGAGATTTTAACCCTCTTATCCCAAGGAGAAGGAAATGCAGGGGTGATACACTCTACTAACAGCACAGGGGACACAGGGGCTGGTTTTGTGAGGATGTGTGGAGGCACCTGGTATTTCAACTTAACTATTACCAGCCCAGTGCTGTTCTGACTTGACATCTCAGGGGATTTAACAGCTGCCATCTTGTGCTTGCCTTTGTTTTCCAGATGATGTGTCTGACTCTGAAGAAAGCATTTCAAGTAACAAATCGTGCAGAAATGAGCGATCCCTTCAGGAGAAGTTGGAGATTGTGACCAACGAAGGGCTGCTGCTTACTGTCAAGGTGTTCCTGGACTGGCTGAGGACAAACACAGACCTCATCATTATGTGTGCTCAGGTGGGGATGGTGTCAGGTTTACAAGGTTGTGTCAGCTTCCCTGGGCTGGTTGCAGCCATGGCCCCAGTCCTGGGCAGAGGGTGATGTTTTGTCCCCCACCAACTGAATTAAGCTAATCTGGGCCTAAGAAGGATGGTGAGGTTTGCTTTTCATAAAGTATTCTGAGGGTTGTATACATCTGTCATGATATTTTCTGTGACCTTTTGTGTTCTGTTCCTGCAGAGCTCTCAGAGCCTGTGGAACAGGCTGTCTGTGCTCCTGAACCTTCTGCCTTCTGCTGCAGACCTGCAGGAATCAGGTAGTGGAGAAAGAAGTGGCAATGTCATGTTTCACCAAGCCTAGTCATCAGTGATTCCCAGGGTGTGTGAGAGCCCAGGGAGGGAGATTTCCTAGTAGCAGCTTTTATAAGCACAATAGGAAGTAAAACATGCATGTGTTGGTTTGTTTTTTGTTTTTTTTTTGTTTAAATACCATTCCAGTTAAATACTGTCCCATGGTCTTTAGAATCATATAATCACAGAACATCCTAAGTTGGAAGAGACCCCTCACCTCGCTTCAGGATTGAGTTCAACTCCTGGCCCTGACAGGACAACCCCAAAAATCACACACAAAAATGCTGTATTAATGCATTAATGTGGCTGGCAGCATACTGAAACACTGGCACCAGCATGTGAGAATCCATGTGTGGCCAGACGGAATAATTCACTGCCAGCAGCAGGAGAAAGGCTGTGATTTTGCCATGGTAATCCCGGAAAATAGTTTCAGAGCTCCAGCTGCTCATGATGTGCTCTGTGTCTGTTCAGGGCTGAGCCTGAAGTTCCCAATGGTTTATGAGAAGCAGAGTTTAAATGGGGTTGCTCATCAGTTGGAATAGGTGGGAAAGCTGTCCCTCCAAACAGAGGATTTCCCAGAGGCCCCTGGCAGATTGTTTGGGAGAGCTGCTCTTTATATTGTGGGTGGTCTGGTGGTTCCTCCTTTAGCAGGTGCTCACAGATCATGTTTCATTAACCCCTCTGTGCCTTAAAGCAGTTCTCCTCTTAGCCCCCTCACCAGTTGTTTTGCTCTTCTCCTTGTCCCTCCTCTCCAGGGCTGGCCCTGTGTGATGAAGTCAGAGACATGCTGAGTGATGCTGAGCTGCCAGACCTGAAGGCCAACCTGCTGCTCCCTGAAGACGTGGCCCTGCGCAATCTCCCCCCTCTGAAAAATGCACACAAGAGGTTTAACTTCGAGCAGGATCGGCCCATTTTCTCTGCAGTCGAGGAGGTGAGTTGGGGAAAACTCACCTGGAAAAAGAACAGATACAGCCTGGATTGTTGTGTTATGTGGTTCCTTTTCCTAGCACTGAAGGCTTGAGCAGAGGTTTGTGGAGCAGGTGTGGCAGGGTGCTGCTGATGTTTCCTGAGATTTTCTTGGGTTGAGGAAGCCCCAGCCTTGCTGGCACTGTGACTGTGTTCACAGGGGTCTGAGGATGAGGGAAGAGATGAGGATCTGACTCCATGTTTCAGAAGGCTGATTTATTATTTTATGATATATATATATTATATTAAAACTATACTAAAAGCATAGAAGAAGGGATTTCATCAGAAGGCTAGCTAAGAATAGAAAAAAAAAGGGAAAAACAAAAGCTTGTGTCTCAGACAGTCTGAGCCAGCTGACTGTGATTGGCCATTAATTAAAAACAACCACATGAGACCAGTCACAGATCCACCTGTTGCATTCCACAGCAGCAGATAATCATTGTTTACATTTTGTTCCTGAGGCCTCTCAGCTTCTCAGGAGGAAAAAATCCTAAGGGAAGGATTTTTCATAAAAGATGTCTGTGACACTGGCACCCCTGAACCTTCTGGCCAGCTGTAGCCTTTCCTGCAGTCTCTGACTTCAGAAGAGATCACAAACATCCATCAGAACTGGACATTCAATATCAGCTCCTGCCTTTTTCAAAAGTGTGAGCTGCAGGTGGGCACTGCCTCAGGCACAGCCTGGCTGTGGTGGCTGCTGACTGCTGCTGCTTCCTTGCAGTCTGTCGTGCGCATCTGCTGCATTCGGAGCTTCGGCCACTTCATTACCCATTTGCAAGGCAGCATCCTGCAGTTCAACTCAGAGCTTGGGATCTTCATCAGCATAGCACAGTCTGAGCAAGACAACTTGTTGCACCAGGCCCAGGCACAGTTTCACATGGTGAGTTGGTAGAGGTGAATGAATCTTCTGTATTCTCTGTTTCCTGTAGGTTACTATTAGGTTGTAACTCTAATCACAGATCTTTGGGAGGAGATGAAAGTTCTGTTCCTTAAAGCTATTCCAGTGTCCCCTTTTCACTCTGGAAGTGTATGCTAGTGTCAGCTGTGTGTTTCCTGCTAACTGATATGGAAGTTTTGTTTTGCAACTAGGCTGCAGAGGAAGCTCGACGGAACAGGCTCATGAGAGACATGGCTCAGCTTCGGCTGCAGGTAGGAGACTCCAGTTCCAGCCTGAAAACCAGCAGGGTAGTGGCTGGAATGGCAGAACCAGGGAAGTTTTGGGAAGGGAAGGGGGAACTCTCTGCTCCTGTCCCACACAGAGACAGTAACTCCATTCTGTATAGATTGAACTGTAGAGTATCTCAGGTTGGAAGGGATCCCATAAGGATCAGGAGTCCAAGTCCCTGCTCCTCACAGGGTAATTTAAACTGAATGTATGAATGTAGTTCAGGCACTCCTTGAGCTCTGGCAGGCTTGGTGTGACAGCCACTTTCCTGGGGAGCTTGTTCCCCCTCTGGGGGAAGAACCTTTTCCTAATGTTCAGCCTGAAGTTGCCCTGATGTAGCAATGAAGCTAGAAATGAAATGTACCATTTCCTCCATCCCATTGCTGGTCACTGGAGAGAGAAGTCAGCACCTCCTGCTTGCTGACCCCCTTGAGGAAGGTGTAGGCTGTGATGGAGTGGTCACCCTCAGCCTTCTCTGCCCCAAGCTGAGCAAACTGAGTAACCTCAGCCACCTGAGGCCTTTCACCATCCTGGTCATCCTACTCTGGACACTCTCTAATATTTTGATGCCCCTCTTACATCAACGTGCCCCAAACTGTTCCCAGTACTCAAAGTGGGGCTGCACTGGGCAGTGCAGAGTGAGATCCTCTTCTCTTGCTGACCCTGTGCTGCATCCAGCCCTCTGTTCTGTATGCTTGGAGGTTGGAGGGGCCTGGTGGAGCTTTGCAGGGCAAGTCTTGTCCTGTTTGATGGTTTGTTTCAGCCTCGATGTGAAGCGAGTGTCTTTGCATGTGTGTTTTCAGCTGGAGGTGTCTCAGCTGGAGGGCAGTCTCCAGCAGCCCAAGGCACAGTCAGCCATGTCTCCTTACCTGGTTCCTGACACCCAGGCCCTCTGCCAGCACCTGGCTCTTGTCAAGCAGCTGGCCACTAGTGGGAGGTTCATCATCATCATCCCTCGAACAGGTATGGGGACTCCACAGCAGGTAACTGCCCCTGGCTGCCCCCCTGACCCTTCTGTGCTGGGAGCAGGCCCCAGGGGCCTGGGTGGTGGCTTTCCCTCCTCCTGCTCTTATCCTTCACTTCATCTGGAACAATTGCAACACCCTTTTGATGTGTTGCTTTTGGGGCCTGTTCTGTGTGTGGCCCATGCTTGGGATTTTGACAGAATGTGTCAGAAGAGCTGAGAGGAGAGAGGTCCTGTTCCCTCTGTGCCTCTCCTGTGGCAGCTGCATTGAGCAGTGTTCTGTGGAATGGGGAGTACTTGACACCTCTGGATTAGTTTGCAGAAGTGGAACTGTAAACAAGATGGTTTTGGTTTTTTGTTTTTTGTTCCTGTTAGTTATTGATGGCCTGGACTTCCTGAAAAAGGAGAACGCCGGTGCTAGGGACAGCATTCGGTATCTGGAGGCAGAATTTAAAAAGGGAAACAGGTGAGAGCAGGACAGGGGTGGGATTTTCCTTTGGTTTTGGAATGGGTGGGCTTTGGGTGGGAGCAGGCAGTGGATCCCTTGGAGCAGAGTGAGGAGTGGGCCAAGGAAAAGCCAGAGTTCAGGAATGGGAAGGAGCAGATGCAGCAGCTGGTTCTTCAGACGTGCTGGTAGTTGCTGCTCAGCTGTGAAGTGCAGCTGCTTCTGAGCAGTGGTGGGGTTGCATCTCTGTTGCTGTATAAACTGGAGCAGTGACCTTTGCCACTGCACTGAGGGTGCTGGAAGAGCTGAATTGTGCCTGGGTGCTCTGCAGAAACACAGCTGAAAGGACAAACTGCATCTCTGGGGTCAATGTCAGGGCTGGTGGGCTTGAGACATGTGGTACTGTGAGCACCGTGTGGGAATGGTGCTGAGGCAGGGAGGTGATGGAAGAGATTCACAGAGCATTCCTTGCATGGACCTTTGGGTGTTAAGTTTGGGTTGGGGAAGCCCTGCAGCACACAGAGGAGCTGCTGTGGAGCACTGACTTCAGCCTGTGGGACACTCTCCATATGAGCTCAGAGATTCTGCTTTCTCCTTAGGTACATTCGTTGCCAGAAAGATGTTGGGAAGAGCTTTGAGAGGCATAAATTGAAGAGACAAGATTTAGATGCCTGGTAAGATTTCAGCATCTGAAGATGTGTGAGCCTGGTTTGCAGCAGGCAGGTGGCTTTGGGGAGAGATGTTAGCACTGAGACCCATTACAGAGCTTGTTCTATGTGAATAATGATGAAATTCCTTGGAGATAAGGACAGCCACCTGTGCATGTTACACCAAGCACTCTGTGCTCAGAAAGGTCTCAGAAAAGTCCTTAATGGCAACAGGAAAGCAACCCTGCATTCCATTTATTGTCCTGAGCAGATGTGGCCTTCCTGCCGACCTTCCCCTCTGTTTCTCTTTTCTGTCAGGAATCTCTATAAAATACTGGACAGCTGCAAGCAGCTGACAGTGTCCCAGGGCAGTGGGGAGGATGACACCACGGGAATGGTCACCATCATCACGGGCTTCCAGCTGGAGGACCCGAGCTCCTTCTCAGTGCCCATGCAGGTCAGTAGCTCTTGTCTGCCTGAGCTGAGCCATTCTGCTTCCTAGCAAGGATATAATGTGATTGATTGGCAAGAGGTTTTTTTTAATGTTTTCTTTTCTTTTGGCTAATCCCCAAAGTTTGGTTTCCCCAAAGTTGCTTTATACTTTGAGATTCCTTATTCCCTCAAGGCTTCTTGATTTTGTGATACAGAGTATTCTGGGACAGGTGAGAAAATTTAATTCCATGTCTGTGCAGGCCTCTTGTACTAGAGCAACAAGAACTGGGAGGATTTGGCCTTCCAGCTGTGCCAGGCTGCCAGAGAGTCTCCAGGCTGGGAATGGCAGCTGTCTTGACAGGGCAAGTGAAAAATTAACCACCTTTTTCTGTGTTAAAAATTAACCACCTGTTTTTCTGTGTTTGCTTGCAGTCTGCCATCCAGGCAGCCGCCAACGCCAGCATAGAGATAAAAAATGTTCTGGAGTTCTACAAGCAGTGGAAAGAGATGGGCTGATGGTCAGAAAGGCATCGGGTTGGTGAACCTTTCTCTCCCCCTCTCGCAACGTGCAGCGTCTGAACGAAGGAAACAACAATCTGGGCGACACTTAAGACACGAAGAAGCAGCAGCAGCAGCAACAGCAACAAAAATACCTACCCAAACGAATTAAAAAAAACAAAAATCCAAAGTGGGCACGCACACTGACACCCTCCACCTGCATCCTGAGCAGACGGCTGTACAGCTCTGATGGCGCCAGCTGCTCTGAGAGAGGCCCCTCGGAATGGCCGGGGCAGAGCTCTGCCCTTCTCCCAGTGGGCAGAGATGGGCGAGAGACAGGCAGTCCTTCATCCCCCTCCTTCCTCCCAAAGCTTGCTTGGCCAGCAGAAGCAGGCTGGTGGTTCAAAGCATGGACTTCACTTCAGCAAAACCAAACCAGTGCAGCAGAAACGGAACCCTCCGGCTTGGGGAAGAAGATCCAAAGAGTGTTTTGCTCTTGTTTGGCAATCTGGGGACAGGAAAGTGGATAGTATTTCTCCCCCCCGCCCCCTCCTTTTGAATTAATTATTTTTCAAGGTTTTTTTTCCTTTTAATTTTTAGTTTTTATATATATTAATAATATTAAAAAAAAGAAAAAAGAGGAGTTCCTTTGGGGTTTTGGATACTCTTCCAACATCAGAAAGAAAAGGAAACACTCTATTTAAAAGGGGGAAGAAGCTCTTAATATAATTTTTTTTTTGTCTTAAAACAAGCATATTTATTTCCTTTCCCAGGCCCCCATGGAGCAGGCTCAGTGCAAAGGGGTGTTGGCCTGTGAGGAGGGAGCAGCCCCGTGTTGCACTCTGCTCTCCGTGGGAGCTGCACACTTCATGAGCAACACAAGCTCCACCACGCTGCTCCAGGGAGACCACAGGACTCTGCCTCCATCCCCAGCTTCTCCCACTATGCATTAGGCCTTGGAGAAAAGGAGGAATCTGGCAGAACTGCTGAAAGAGAGAGAAGAGCCGGGTGGGATTTATACACCATTCAGGCTTGGCTTGAGCACTGCAACCCTGGGATGGAGCAGATGTCTCCAAAGGACCCAAAGCCTCTTTTTCATCTTTTCTTTTTTTCCCTTTTTTTTTCCCCACTAAATCTTTCAGTAGGGTGTGGAGGAGGAAGGAGAATCTCAAAGCCATTATCTTCTGCTGGTTGTTCAATGCACCACTGCTGCAATGCTGTGCTAGAGATGGTGACAGAGCTGGAGCGTTTGTGTCCCCTTTTCTCACGTCCCTCTGGGCTGGCAGAGGCTGTGCAGGAGCACCGAGCTCACAGACTGCTCCCTGCTTTTGGCATCCCAGACAGGAGGGCTGATGCTGCCTGCAAGGATGCTGGAAGAGCCCAGGTGAGCTGGGAGGGATCCTGCAGACCTCCATCCTGGCAGCATCTCACTCAACCTGTGTGTGACACGCTGGTGCTCGCATATGAAGCTGCAGGTTGCTCACAGGGCAGCAGGAGAGGGGCTGGGCAGCCTCTTCTTGCTCCCTGTTCTTGCCTCTGTGTGCCCACCAAGAGATGTCTCCATCCACATGAACCAGCAGCAGCTATGCAAGTACAAACCACTGGAGTCTTCTATCTGTCTGTGTTCTCACATGGGCCAGCCAGAAACTGCTACAGCCAGAGAGCAAAACATGTGAAGCTGAGTCACATCCTCCACTCTGTGCAGGCTCTGAGCATGGTGTGTTGTGCTGCAGGGGCAGGATGTTCCTTGTTTTCAGGTAAAAACCAAAAATACCAGCACAAGTACCAGAGGATTCATTTCTATTCCAGTTCCAGCTCCTTTACAGCGCAGCAGAGGGAAATGCCAAGCTCCATGGTACAGCTGGTCCATCCCTGGCTGTGAGGGACAGACAGGGCTTTCCCTGCAGGATCTGCCCTTTGAGAGCTTCTCCTGAAACTCACAGTGCTTTGCTTGGCTAAGCCAAGAGAAGTGCAGGACAGCAGGTCAGAGACTCTGGCACACCTTGGGGATTCTTGGAGATCTGAGATGGGTCATGAAGCTCCCAGTGGTTTTATTTGAAGTCATTTGTTTGTGGAGCTCATTATTTCTGTTTGATGGGTGGAAAAAAATGAAGGGAATCTCCTTGTGGGACTGTTCTTGAGGTGAAGCCCTCCTTGTCTGGTGGGGGGCACAGAGTTGATGTGCTCTGCTTTTTCCTGCTGCTGAAGAAACCCCCCCTGATCCTGGCTGCTGAGCACAGCAGAGGAGTCTGGAGGTCACTGGGGCTGAGCTTGGAGTGTTTGTCCTGAGAGCCTCAGTGTCACCCTGTGGCTGGTGAAGAGAAGCTTTGCTGGGCTGTGGTCAGAGCAGTGAGGAGCTGGGGGCAGCCTTCAGCTTCCCCCTGGGTTGAGGTTGAGCATTCCTTGGGTCCTGGCTGGATCTTGAGGGGAGAGAGGAGCAGTACAGGTAAAGCAGCAGCCCAGAGGGAATTCCTGGTGGCAAGTGTTTCACTTGATGGCAAGTGTTTTCAGTTCTTGCAGCTCCCGCAGCTGTGCAGGGTGGCAGCTGGGAGCCAAGTGCTGCCCAGCTGGGCAGGCTGAGGAGGAGCTGTGTTCTGAGTCACTGAGGCCTTGGTGGGCACAGGATCCAGCTGAAGAACAAAAGTAAATAAACTGATTTTCTGTAACCAGAGGCAGAGGAGCTGCTGTGAGCCCATGTGGGGCCACATGGCAACAACAGGGGCTGCTCACAGCTCTCCCTTGGTCACTGCTCTGCTCCCCTGAGGGGTTGGTTTGATATTCCAGGGCTTTGCATACCTGCAGGGGAGAAAGGGGAATCCTGACTGCCCCCGTGGCACCTTCCACTCTGGGCTGGATGGGGAGGGATGTGACCTAAAAAAGGACACCTGAAGGGTCCCTGTGCTACTCTCCTGTGCTTGAGGACCTGGTGAATGGTTTTTGGATTTGCATCCCCAGTCAGAGATAGCTGGAGCTGAAAACCTGGGAGGCTGCAGAGTGTGGGAGCAGCCCTGGGGAGATGGCATGGAGTGTCCTCCAGCAAGCCTGGCCTTCTGAGGGGGCTCAGCATATCATCCCCTGGCCTGGGGTAAAGCAAGGCACTGCTCTGCCCCATCCCAGCACTCAGGGTGAGCTGGAGTTTCCTCCTTGCTCAGATCTGCTCTGTCCCAGGGCTGCTGAGTTTCTGCCCTGGCAGGGTGGCTGCTGCTCAGGGTGGCTCTGGGGGTGGAAGCAAAGGGGATGGTCTGTGGAAGGCTCTGTGCAGCCTGTGGCTGCTGTGGTGCTGCTGTGGGGGCTCCCTGAGAGCCCCCCCACCCTGTGCATCCCTGTCCAAGCCAGACCTGTGAGCTGCCTCAGCAGGAGGGCGTCAGGCAGGGTGGAGGCTGCAGGCTCTGGCCTGGCTGCTCCTGCAGTGCTGCTCCTGCACCAGCCCCAGGCTTGCCCTGGAGCAGCTGTGGCCAGGCCGGTCGTGCCTGCTGTGCTGGGAAGGAGAGCAAACAGAAAAACCATCTTGTGGGCTGAAAACAAGAGTGTTCATGTGTTCTGGTGTGTTTCTTGGGTTTGGTTTTTCTCTTCATTACCACCCTGTTGAGCGGTTCGGGGTTTTTGGGGTGACCCCACGCTGGGAGGACACAGGTCTGTGGTGGCTGAGGCTGGCTGGGCTGTCCCCAAACCATGGTGGACACAGTCACTGGTGCTTGTTGGGCTTCTGCTCCATGGTTTCATGGGCTGTTCCAAGCAGCTCCTCTGCTCCCATCCTTGCTTGGCTTGAGGCCACCCGCAATGCCTCGGATTTTGTCTCACATCTTCAATTTTGGGCTCTTTTCCTTCTGGGTGTGCAGCAGCACTGGCCAGGACAGGGCAGGCTGGCACAGGGCTTGTGCTGCTGGCCTTGCCACTGGCAGTGAGGGGATGTAGGTTGGAGGCGAGGGACAATCACCTCTCCCCAGCCCTCGTGTGGCACACGGGCTTGCAGAGCCAGGGAGGATTGGGGGGACATGGGGCCCAGCTGGGTGAGCAGGGGCTGGGGCTCCCAGCATATGTCTGACCATGGTCTGAGCACAGCAACTGGCTTAATAAAATACCAGATGTTTGTACTGTGTGTCCTGTGGTCATTCCCAGCCCATCCCACCTTTCCTGAGCAGCCCAGGGGCTGAGTGCATTTTCCATCTGTAAATCCACCCAAACATGCTTTGCTGACCAGACTTGCCAGTAAGGAGGTGCAGGTGGGTCCTTCCTTAGCCCTGTGATGGGAATAGCATTTCTCTTGCTGTCTCTGTGATTTGGGATGACTTCATCCTCTTGCTAGGGCTCTGCTGCCACAGGAGCACCCCTGGCCTAGCTCATCAGGGCCTTTGCAGCCCACTTTTAATGGGGAAAGGGGGTGGAGAAGTGGGAGACAGGGAAAGTGTCAATTTTTAAAATGTGTGACTTTCCAGTGTCCATTCAAGGCAGTGGGAGAGGCTGGGCTGGGGGCTCCAGGCTGGAGATTGTGCTGTGTGAGGGTCCCACCATGCCCTGGTGCCAAGGGAGAGAGAATAAATGAGTATTCCTGCCCTGAATTCATTGCTGTCAGAGCTCCCTGATCTGCTTCCCCTGGGCACTGCCATAATTCTCTCTCCCTCTTGGGTTCTTTGGAGGCTGCCACCGGCAGGAAGGTCAGAGAGGGAGGTGTTAAAAGTAAATCCAGCTTCAGTCCCCAGCAGGGAAAGGGGCTGGGGGTGAGACCTGCCCTGTCCAGGGCTGAGCTGGCAGAAGGGGACTGTCACTGCCAGCTCCATCCCCCTGAGCAGGGCTGGGAATGCTTCTTCCTGCTTGGAAGGGCTGTGCCAAGAGGCTGCCAGCCCTGTACCAACCCCTGAGCCTCCATGGCTGCTCCATGCAGGATGGTGCTGCTGCTCTGGGGGGTCCGTGGGTGGGGGTTTGTCCCACAGCCCTTCATGGGGACAGACTGAGGGGAAATTGAAGCAGGAAAAGGCCACAGCTCTGGTCAGCTCCTGGTGCTGCTCATTGTGCAGCTGAATCCTGCAGGACCCCCAGGAGCTGCTGTGTCTCCACCTGTTGGTTCCTCACTGTCTCTTCCTTTCCTGTGCCTGTGCTTCCCACTTCTGCTACAGACATGTCATCCCCCCAGGCCTTGAACATCTCCCTGCCTGGGTTTGCTGTGCCCCGTGGGTTATTTTGGAGGCACTGCTCAGCACCAGGGTCTGCACCCCGGTGTGGAGACCCCAAACCCTCCCTGTGGCCTCCTGACAACACCCCTGGGGACAGGGGGTGACCTCCCTTGGCTGGGGCCACCAAAGCAGCAGAGCCCTGGTGTGGGCCAGTGCTCACCTCGGGCTCCTTGGACAGGCACGTGGGGTTTTTGGGCTGCTCTTGCTGTGCCCAGCACTCAAATCCTCTGGGGATCAATAAATCCCCAAAAATTGGGGTTTTGGAGAGCATCCGTCCTGCTCCCAGCTCAGTCCTCTGTCCCCTGAGCTCCACCCAGCTGCAGCCTGGACCTTCTGCTGGCATTTGCCCCATGGGCTGAGCTGGAGCCACTGCCAAGTTTTGTTTCACCAAATTTGCTTTCTCCACCTCTTCCCTCCCAGATCCCCTCCTGCAGTGTGACCTGGTGGGTGTTTGAGGCCCCGTGCACGGACCTGCCTTTGTCACCTGCCCTGGCTGTCCCAGCTTGGTGGCATTTGAAGCCTGGTGCCCAGAGCTATGGCATCTCAAGCCTGGTGCCCAGAGCTGTGGCATTTCAAGCCCGGTGCCCAGAGCTGTGGCCCCTCCAGCTGGAGGCTCCCGTGTGTCCCCATGCACAGTCAGGGCCGTGTCTGCACTGGGAGTTTGGGGGGATTCCAGGCAAAGCAAGGCTGTGGCAGGGTTGGGGATGTGAACAGCACAAAGCTGCCTTTGAGCCCCTGCAGAGGCCCCATCTGCCCCTCCTGCCAGGGCAAGAGCAGGACCCAGACCCCAGCCCAAGGCAGGGGTGAGGAGGGGGCTCTGCAGGGCAGCTGCAGGTGGCCCCCACTGCCACCACACCCCTGGTGCTTCTCACCAGCGCTGCTCTGCCTCAGTGCAGAGCAGCAGGGAGTTTGTCCAGATGCTTTTGGATCATTTTGGGTTTTCCTTCCTCTCACTGTGTGAGTTTTGGGCTGAGTGGGTGTTTACTTTTTTTCATGGGGAGTCCCTCATCCGAGATGGGAAATCACCTGGACTCCTCATGAAACCTTGTTCCAGCTGGGAGATACTCCCAGCCCACCCTGCCTCAGTTTCCCCACCCACCACAATCCCAAAGCAGCTCTTGGGCTGCCCTGCTCCCCCTGGGGTGTCCCCTGAGCAGCCCTGCTGTCCCCACAGATCTTCTGGGAGGATGGGATCATGTTGGGGTACCGGGACCCCAAGAGCTCAGCCCCTGACTGTGTGAGCAGGAGGGGATGGGGACAGGGATGGAGGTGGGAATGGGAATGGGAATGGGAATGGGAATGGGGGTGGAGATGTGATGGGAACAGGGGCAAGGATGGGAGTGACGAAATGTTGGGGTGGGAATGGGGGCAGGGATGGTTGTGGAGATGGGAGCAGGGATGGGGAGGAGAAGAGGATGGAGATGGGGACAAAGAAAGGCTGGCAGTGGGGATAGGGATGGGATTAGGGACAGAGATGGGGTTAGGGACATGGACAGGGATAGGGATGAGGAGGGGATGGAGATGAGGATGGGGTTAGGGACAGGGACAGAGCTCACCCCCAAACCTGCTGTGCCAGCAGGGATTCACCAGGCACTGCCTGGTGCTCTCATCCTCCCTGGGGATCTGCTGGGCCCAGCGCTGCTCATCTGCCTGCTGCTTGTCCCCCCCTGTCCCTGTGCCCCCAGCTGTGCCCACCTCTTCAGCTCCATGGCAGCGCCTGCCCAGCACATCTGCAGCAGCTGTGACTGCAGAGCCCTCAGTGCTACAGCCTGGCAGGGGCTTGGTGGGGCTGGGCTGGCACGGGGCTGGGCTGGCACAGGGATGGGCTGGCACGGGGAGACACCGTGTGTCTGTCACAGGCTGCACATTTGCAATGCCAGACTCCTGGTCAGCCATGTCTGGCACTGCTGCTTTGTCCCTGTGGCTGCTTTGAACTCCTTCAGCTGCACTGGCCTCTCTTGCTGTTCCCAGTGTGTTTGGGATAAGGAAACTGGGGTGGGGGTTTCCTCCTTCTCAGCTTTTTGTTCCTCTTGGTGATTCCCCCTGCTGAGGCCAAAACCCAAGGTTTTTGTGGGGTCCCTGCTGTGGAAGCTGGCAGGGGTTTGTGCCCCCTGCACAACTTCCCCAAGCTGGAGCATCCCCAGCTGAGCAAGGAGACTTTGGTGTGCCCCTTTCTGTACACCAACCTCCTGCTCCTCTGCCCGGTGAGTCAGGGTGGCCCAGGGCAGGGCTCGGGTGCCCCCACCAGCCCAGGGGGCTTCCAGAGGGCTCCCTCTGCTTCTCCCCCTCCTCCCCACGGCTCCTCTGCTGCTGGGGCTGTGCCTGGAGTGGGGCTGAGCTCAGCTGCTGCCACCACCTCCTCTTTGCACGGCTCACCAGCTTCCCCTTCACATCCCCTGCCCCAGAGCCTTGTGCCGCTCTGGCTGCATCCCTGAGCAGCAGCCCCCGGTGTCCCCACAGTGCCACCCCTCTGTGCCCAGAGCAGCCCTTGCAGCAGGAGCTGCTGCTGTGGGTGATGGCCTCAGCCTGGCAGGACACAGCCAGCAGCTTTCCCTCATCTGTTCTGTGCTGGGCAGCTGCAAGACATGCTCTGTGATGTGTGCACGGGCCAGGCTCGGCTGTGGGGCCACCTGAGCCCCACAGGATCCCGAGCAGCTTTGGCACTGCCTTGTGGGCAGCGGTGCCGTCCTCAGCAGCGCCTTCAGCGTGGCCTTGCCCCAGCCCCTGGTGGCTCTGGTGGCTCCCCAGGGGTTCCTGCTGGCACTGGGCACCAGAGGGACCCGTGTGAGGGGCTGGGCTGCCCAGCCTGGCACGGCCCAGCGTCCTGGCAGCCTCTTTGGGTGCTGTTGGTGTCCTGCAGTGTCCCTGTCCTGCAATGTCCCTGCCCTGTAATGTCCCCGTCCTGCAATGTCCTTGTCCTGCAGTGTCCCTGTCCTGCAATGTCCCCATCCTGCAGTGTCCCTGCCCTGCAATGTCCCTGTCCTGCAGTGTCCCCGTCCTGCAATGTCCCTGCCCTGCAATGTCCCCGTCCTGCAATGTCCCTGTCCTGCAGTGTCCCTGTCCTGCAGTGTCCCTGTCCTGCAGTGTCCCTGTCCTGCAGTGTCCCTGTCCTGCAGTGTCCCTGTCCTGCAGTGTCCCTGTCCTGCAGTGTCCCTGTCCTGCAGTGTCCCTGTCCTGCAGTGTCCCTGTCCTGCAGTGTCCCTGTCCTGCAGTGTCCCTGCCCTGCAATGTCCCCATCCTGCAGGGTCCCTGTCCTGCAGTGTCCTTGTCCTGCAGGGTCCCTGTCCTGCAATGTCCCTGCCCTGCAATGTCCCCATCCTGCAATGTCCCCATCCTGCAATGTCCCTGTCCTGCAGTGTCCCTGTCCTGCAGTGTCCCTGTCCTGCAGTGTCCCTGTCCTGCAGGGTCCCTCTCCCGACTCCCTCTGCACCCATCTGTGCCTCAGCTCTTGCAGTGCAAAGATTCCATCAATTCATTCCATGAATTCCATTCTCCAGCAGCGATCCCATGGATGTGGTGTCCCCACATAGGACCCAGCATGTGTGAGCCAAGGTTAATGAGTAATTAAGGTGGTTTGTGATGAAATTCCGGGGCAGGGGCGCGTGGATCAGCCCTGCTGCTCCCCAGTAACCCCACACTTGGCAGAAACAGATTTAAATTAAACTGGAATGACGACGGGGCAGCTCTGGGCTGGCAGCAGGATCTGGGGGTGGTAGCACCTCCTTGGAGCCTGGGGGGCACAGGAGGGAACGCAGGGGTCCTCAGCTGGGTGGGGTGACACGGAGCGCATCCCCCGACTCCCCCAACCCACCCACGCCCCAGCCTTGGGGAGGAACTGGCTCCACGTTTGCATTTATTTCTCTCCAGGGCTAACAGAAAGGGTGGGAGGGTGCGGTGTAGGGCTGGGGGGCTGACGGGGGGGGTTTCTGGAGCTCAGCCCCCTCCCCAGGCACGGGGGCCGCTGCTGGGACAAAGGGGAACCCGGGGGGTGTGGGGGGTCCTGGGCCAGCAAACGCCCCCCGGCCGAGCCCGCCATCCTCACCTGCCATAGCCGGCGTTGCGCTTCTGCCTCGGCACCAGCTCGGCGCTGGCGCGTCTGGACACAAAGGCTGCAGGGACAGGGGGGTCAGGGGGCCTGTCACCTGTCCCCTGTCCCCGGGGGGTGTCCCTTGTCCCCAGGGCAGCGGGGCCGGGTCACTCACCTTCGGAGCTGGGCGAGTCCTTGGTGCTGGCAGAGCCATGGGCAGCTGCGGGCGGCACGGAGGGCTGGGTGGGCTCACAGGGGGCGTCCTGCTCTTCCCTCCCACTCTGCTCTGCCCTCACCCCGCTCCTTTTGGGGCTCACATCCCTCCCCGAGACCCCCCGGTCTGCTGAAGGATGGCCCGGTCCCCATCTCCCAGTTCAGCCCCGTGCCCTCCAAGGCTCAGCAGAGTTTTCCCAGTCCCTTTGCTCCCTCCAGAGCCCTCCCCAGGGCACAGAATCACCCCTTGTGCCCACAGAATCACCCCCAGGGCACAGAGTCAACCCCAATGACCACAGAGTCACCCTCAGTGGGCACAGAATCACCCCAATGTCCACAGAACCACCCCCAGTGTCCAAAATCCCCCCCAATGACCACAGAATCCCCCCCAGGGCACAGAATCACCCCAATGTCCACAGAACCACCCCCAATGCCCCCACCAGCCCTGGACTCCCCGGTACCTCTGCGGCAGAGGCCGAGGGTGAGCAGGGCCAGGAGGGTCAGCAGGAGCAGGGACTTCATGGTGCCTCCCTGTGCTGGGCTGAGCACAGCCCTGGCTCCCTGTGTGTCTTTATAGGGTCCTGTGGCCCCGGCAAGGGGGGCCTGGCCTCAGCAGGGTTATTTCCAGCACATCCGCCATGGCCGGAGCTCTGGCAGAGGTGGCAATTGTGGTTTGGGATGAACTTGGTCCCCTGTGCCCGGCCAGAGCCCACAAAGGGAGGGAGAAGTGGCCCCAGGCCAGGGGGGATCTGTTGGTGGGCCCAGCCCTGCCAGCCTGGCAGTGCCCAGTCCCCATGGGGCGGCTGAGGGGGCTCTGGGGGCTCCTCACTGCCCTGCCCCAGCTCCCACCGCTGCATCCCAGAACCTTCTGCTGCAACACAGCGAGACCTTCCTGCCAAAACCCTGGGGTTTTCCTCCATGTGCAGGGCCAGAGGGAAGCTGCTGGCCCAGTTTTGGGGGAGCAGCAGGTGCTGCTTTTGGGCACCGTGGCCCTGGGGGAGGGTGAGAGGTGCCTGGGTCTCTGCACAGCTCCTCCCTGCCGAGGGCAGATGCTGCGTGGCCAGGGTGTCACTGACATCTTTTATGGAAAATCCTTTCCTCAGGATTTGTATCTCCTGAGAAGCTGAGAGGCCTCAGGAACAAAATGTAAACATTGCTTATCTGCTGCTGTGGAATGCAACAGGGGCATCTGTGATTGGTCTCATGTGGTTGTTTCTAATTAATGGCCAATCACAGTCCAGCTGGTTTGGACACAGGGCCTGAGCCACAAACCTTTGTTATGATTTCATTCTATTCTTAGCTTAGCTAGCCTTCTGATGAAACCTCTTCTTCTATTCTTTTAGTACAGTTTTAATGTAATATATATCATAAAATAATAAATCAAGCTTTCTGAGACATGGAGTCAGATCCTCGTCTCTTCCCTCATCTGAAAACCCCTGTGAACACCGTCACAGCCAGGGCACTCAGAGCCCCTGAATAACATTCCTTTCACATCCTGACCACTTTTTTTGATCCTGTAAATCCCAGCCCTGTCTTGGGAAGCGGAACTGGAGGGCAGACAGAGCTGCAGCAGCAGAGCCTTTGTCAGACAAAGCCATAAAACACAGAGTGCGTGGGCCAAGAGCAGAGCAGGAGCCAAGCTGGGAAGAACAGCCCCAGTTTATTGAGATTCCAGCACAGTGAGGGGAGGCAGAGGGGAAATGCTGCAGCCACTCTGCAGCTCTAATTGCTGACAGAGGCTGGGGTGTGGTGGAGCAGCCACTGCCCCATCCCAGCTGGGCACGGGGCAGGGAGCACGGAGCTGTGCTGCACTCAGAACCTCTCTCAGTCCCCAGGAGGTGCAGGGGGACTCTCCTCCCTCCCTGCCCAGCCCCAGGACAGCCTGTCCATGCTGCAGGAACACTCACAGGTGGGGCTGTGCCAGGGAGATCCTGGGAGCCTCGGCTTCCCCAGCCCACAAAGGGATGAGGCAGGAACAGACAACTCTGGGTGGGGAAAACCAGTCTGGCTCTGGAAGGTTCCACAGGAAAAACATTAAAACCCTGTGCTACAAACCCACAAAGCGGAGGCAGGGCTGTTCCAACCTCTGCACAGATCCCTGGATACCTCAGGCTGCTGGGAGGGGACCAGGGCTAGAAAATAACTTGAGAAGAGAACAGAAGGAATGGTAACGAGGAACTTGGGGCAGCAGCTGCTGCCACATCTGCAAGGGCAGTGAACACAGGGAGACTGAATGAACCTGCAAACAAAGGCAGGAGCCTTGGCTGTGACCCACTTGTGGGCTCCTCAGGCCTGGGCACAGCCTGGCCTGGGGCTTAAGGCACTGAATTTTGTCTAACACACAGCTAAAACAGCTACAAAACACCAAATGTGGCTTTGGAAACTGGAATCAGGCCTGTCACTGAGCGGAGCAGATGAGAGCACAGACACACTTTGTGACACTCCTCTGCCTAGCTGAGTAGGAAATAGGGAATTGCCATCCATTTCCAAAGATCCCAATTTTTTTGTTTCTTTTGTTGCTGTTGGTTTTTTGGTTTTTTTTTTTGATCAACCCGTGCCAGTCCAGCAGCTGTTTCAGTCCCTCTGCAGTCTCCAGTGGCCTGGTGGGGTGATTCTCTGTTTGGGTTCTGCACACACCTTGTCCCACCAGTGCTTTGGGATGATGAGCTGTCTCAGCAGAGCCTGTGGGACATCACTGGGGCTCCTGGAGTGTCATGATGAGTTCTCGCTGCTCCTTAGTGATTGCCTGGAAGGAACACAACCCACAGACCTCAACATGAAGCTTCTCCCACGCTGCCACACTCAGGCTGGAATGTGGGGCACACACTGCTGTCCCCTGCATGTGCAGAACACAAAAAGCCCCTCACCTCCCCTGGGACCACCCACACCCCACCCACTGCACAGGGAGAAGCACCTGAGACCTCCAATGTCCACACCTAA
>NW_005054546.1:484399-487331 GCF_000277835.1 Geospiza fortis | reverse complement strand
TCCTGGGGAAGTGGAGGGTTCAAAACTCATTCCAGGTCCCACTGAGCCCTGCTGCAGCAGGTGCTGCGAGGAGGAGGCTGGGCTGGTTTGGTTTGGTCTGGTTTGGGTTGGATTGGGTTGGCCTGGTTTGGTTGGGTCTGGTTTAGGTTGGTCTGGTTTGGTTTGGTTTGGGTTGGGTTGGATTGGGTTGGTCTGGTTTGGTTTGATCTGGTCTGGGTTGGTCTGGTTTGGGTTGGTCAGGTCTGGTTTAGGTTGGTCTGGTTTCATTTGGGTTGGGTTGGTTTGGTCTGGTTTGGTTTGGGTTGGTTTGGCTGCGTCTGGTTTAGGTTGGTCTAGTCTGGTTTGGGTTTTCTGGTGTGTTTTACCTGCTCAGCCGCTGCAGCTCTGCAATGCTGTCCCTGCCCGCGAGCACATCCTGGGCCAGGCTGCTGCTCCTGCGCTGCCTCTCGTGCAGCGCCCGGCGCAGGTGGGAGCGGTGCCGCAGCAGGAACGGCACCAGCGCGCTGCGCACGTCCTGCGCCGGGACCCCGCTGGGCCGCCTGCAACGGAGCAACTCAGAACACAGCACACACCCTGCCCGGGGGTCTCAACATCACAGGGGTGGGAAAACTGCAAATCAGGCCTCAGAGACTGCACAACTGTCATTAGAGCTAAGCAGCAGCCATGAGATTGGTCAGCGGGAAAGTTATATGAGAAACAGAAAGGACAAATAGAAGGATGGTCTGGGTATTAACACGTCACAGACATGTTTTATGGAAAATCCTTTCCTTAGGATTAGCTGAGAGGCCTCAGGAACAAAATGTAAATAATGATTATCTGCTGCTGTGGAATGCAACAGGTGCATCTGTGATTGGTCTCGTGTGGTTGTTTCTAATTAATGGCCAATCACAGTCCAGCTGGCTTGGACTCTGTCTGAGACACAAGCCTTTGTTATTCCTGTTTTTTCTATTCCTTGCTAGCCTTCTGATGAAATCCTTTCTTCTATTCTTTTAGTATAGTTTAATAAATCAAGCCTGAAACATGGAGTCAGATCCTCGTCTCGCTTGAGGACCTGGTGAATGGTTTTTGGATTTGCATCCCCAGTCAGAGATAGCTGGAGCTGAAAACCTGGGAGGCTGCAGAGTGTGGGAGCAGCCCTGGGGAGATGGCATGGAGTGTCCTCCAGCAAGCCTGGCCTTCTGAGGGGGCTCAGCATATCATCCCCTGGCCTGGGGTAAAGCAAGGCACTGCTCTGCCCCATCCCAGCACTCAGGGTGAGCTGGAGTTTCCTCCTTGCTCAGATCTGCTCTGTCCAAGAGCCACTACATCTACTTGTCTAAAATAACTCCCTAAGCTAAAGAAAAGTATATCTAGTGAGATATTAAGTAGTTCTAATATTAATCATGGAGCTCTGTGCATTGTGTTTTAAGGCTTACAAGCAGGTATTGTATTCGAAATAAGCAAGCATTGTTTAACCAAAGGTACTTATAGTGATTGGATGGAACTACTGTCAATATGCTTTTGCTTTGTGTGATTGGTTAAAAAACTTTTAGTGAGTTGTAACATTGAGTTCTGTGGCTGGTGCTGTGGAGGTGTGCTGCTGCCACAGTTTCCTCTGGCACAGGGAACCCAGCACAGCCAGAGCAGAGCCCGCTGGAGGGCACAGGGAGCTCCTCCCCAAGGCTGGCCCTAAGTGGGTGCTTGGAACAGGCAGGATGTCCTCACCCCCTCAGCACAGACACACAAAATCCTGTGCTTCTGCTCACAATCCCCAGTGTCTGCTGAGGCCCTGAGCCAGGGACACAAAGAGCACACAGGGGGACTCTGCTGCTGGACAGGTGCTGTGCCCAAACCATCCCAGCAGCCCTCTGGATTGTCCCCCCAGCTCAGTGGCACTGACCTCCCTGCACTAAGTGAGTGAGTGGAAATGGATCCTGGACCCAGAGAAGCACAGATTAAACTGATTTTTGTGTGTTTTAGGCCCATTGTCACTGCTGTAAAGCTACAGCAGCTTTCAGGCCCTCCCTTGCAGCACGAGGCCAACAGGAACCCAAAGACAGCGCAGGAACTGCCAGGTGCCCTTGCAGGAACACCCCCACCCCTGGCCATCCATACCACGCTGGGTCCTCCCGGTCCTTGGCCTCCTCCACGATCTTATCCAGTAAACTGAAGAGTCCCTCCAGATTCCCTTCATTTTTCACCTCCTGGATCTCCTCCTGTGAAGGGAGGACAGGAGGTGAGCAAACACAGGCACCACTCTGCTTGTGAGCCTTCGCTGGTCATGGAATCAGGGAATTGTTTGGGTTCAAAGGGACATTAAAGCACATCTTGTTCCACCTTCCATGATCCCAGGTTGCTCCAAGCCCTGTCCAACCTGGCCTTAAATTCTGGGCACCCTGTGCCAGGGCCTCAGCACCCTCACAGGGAAGAATTCCTTCCCAATATCCCATCTATCCCTGCCCTCTGGCAGTGGGAAGCCATTTCCCTGGTCCTGTCACTCCATCCCTTATCCAAAGTCCTTCTGGCTTTGTTCTGGATGAAAAGCTGGAATTCTGGATGATGAACACCCTGGGAATCACCATCCCTGGGGGTATTTAACAGATCTGTGGATGTGGCACTCAGGGACATGGTTTAGTGCTGGCCTTGGCAGTGCTGGGGAAATGCCTGGACTCCAAAGTCCCAGTGGTGTTTTCCAACCTGAACGATCCTACAGCTTTTTCTGAGGAAGGCAGAACTCCAGAGATCAGCCTCAGCTCTCTGCTTTACATCTAAGAAATGTATTTGCTACCCTTGATATCAACTTGTTCAGCACTTTTCCACCGGGCTTTGAACCCCCTTCTGGACACCCCAAACCCCTCTGCAGCCCCCCAGGTCGCTGCCCCACTCACCTTGATGGACGCCTGGAGCTGGGAGATGAACTGATCGTAGATGCTCCTGGTCAGCTGCGGCTGCA
>NW_005054546.1:473784-483615 GCF_000277835.1 Geospiza fortis | reverse complement strand
CGCTCCCGGTCCGAACCAAACCACGACAAAACACCGCAGTAACAAACTGCCGCCTCCCGGAGCGGGGCTGCGCCCGGCCCCGAAGCGAAGCAGCGTGACAAAAGCGTCCTTCTCTCCCCAGTGCCCGTGGAAATGCCCGCCCTGCCCCCCAGCGACTTTGAGTGAAATAAAACGATCAAGCCTGAAGAATTCAAGGAGAAAAGAAACAAAGTTCAGCTCGGTTAGAGAATAAAAAAAGCGACATTTCCCATGTAACAGCCCCGCAGGAGCCAGCCCGCGGCTCTGGGTCACAGCTGCTCGCAGGCATTCCACGTGCTCCAGCCGGTTCTCGCTCAGCCACTGAGTTCTCAGACAGCTCACGTCCCTCTCCTAGTCCAAAGGTTAAGGGTGAAACCCTTCCTGTGACACGACAAAAAGCAGCAGCCTCCCCATGCGTGGTGAGCCACGTGCTTTTAAACGCAGGCACCAAACTGAAGGTCTTTCAAGTTTATTAGTTGTCAAGAACGTTGCTGGTTACGAGAGGAACATTAAGTTTGACAGTGTCTCCCCACACTGGTGCTGCCGCCCCTCTGTTCTGCACACTGGGACTGGCCCTGCTGCACCTGGCAGAGGCTGATCGTTATTGTTCCTGTTAATATCAGTGTTAACATCCTGCTGCCTTGTGATTTGGGGTGCTGTTGTTCTGCTTTTCAGAGCAGAATCTGTTATTAGAGCAAGAGCTGGCTGGTGTCAACTTTTAAACAACAAACAGGTGACTGGAGCAGCTGCAGAAGGTGCTGCTCCAACAACTCCACCAGTGGCTCCAGCATCCAGTACCTTTCTGAGCACTGGAAGAAACAGAACTGAGATGAAGAAGGCTCTGATGATTCACCTGCAGCCCCATCACAGCACTGCATTTTAGAATCAAGCCCTGCCCTTAGCAGAGAAGCCTCTCCCACCTCAGCAGCAGCTGCAGCACTCTCCATCTCCAGCTGGGCAGGGACAACACTGGGATGAAGGGCACAGCCACACTTGGTGAGTCCCTCGGGAAGAGACAGCCAAGTGGAGCCCAGCAACAGCCACGGGTCAGAAGGATCAACACCTCAACCAAAATTCCTGGTTATGGCAGAAGGGGAATGGAGGTGCACCCCACACCCCCCCAGACAAGCACCACGTGTGGGCTGGCAGCATGAAAGGCAAATCTCAACCACCAAGAGCAGCAGAGTGCAGTCAAACAACCCCCTCCCTCCCCTCCCCAAAAAGCAGCCTCTGGTTTCATTCCCCTGAAGTTTTCACCTGGTAAAATACACAGACCATAGCTCAGGCTTCTGATCCAGCAATTGTGCAAAACATTATCCTTGCCCTTCCCAAACTGGAAGAGCAGAATTTAAACTCATGAAGTGAACCATCACTTCTTATTCAATATAGACATGCCTGTCAGGTTTGAACCGGATCAAAAGCCAGCACAAGGTTTTTCCTTCCCCACGTCCCATCTAATTGTAGCTCAAAGCCCATTCAGTTCTCATCCAGCTGCTGGCAGCACCACGATCAAACACTTCCAAACTGCATTTCTGGGCTTAAACTAACTAAGGTGGGAAGTGGCCACAGCCACTCTGAACATGCAGGATTGACACACTGAACGAGGCCACAGGACAACCATTCAGTTCCCCAGAAATTAGAATAAGCTTCCCTAGAATAAAAAAAATTAAATTACAACAGATTAAAAACACAGGTTCGGTGTCAAAACTGCCATCAGCTAATTCCAAACAGCCAGCTCAGCTCCCCACTTGCTATCAGCCAGCTTGCTGTTTGGAGGATGAGAGACAGGGAACATTTTCCAAGAATATACAAAACAAGTATGTAGATCTATTCAAAACGCAGGAAATCAGGTCTGAAGTGGTTCCAGGTTACTCTTGTCTCACATCTTCTAGAAATAAAAGCAGGTAATTGGAGAAAGTCACTTGTCTATTTTCTGCTTCCAGCTTCCCACAGCACAACTGCCACTAGAGACGTCCCAGCAGAGGGTCCTGCTGCAGGCTGTGAGACTCCTTGGAAGTTTGGCAAAGATGAAAATAATTTAAAGAGAATAAACTGGCTTTTTGCTTAAGCCAGTAAGTCTTTAATTTAAAAAAAAAAAGGAATTACTAACTTGCCAGGATGCATTCACACACCTGGAATGGACTGTTCCAGGCAAAGAGCACTGCCAAAGGTCACAGTTGAAGCGAAACCAGCAGCAGAACCATTGCATGACACTCAGATCTAAAGAGGTGAAGTGCAGTTGCTTTTGCATCTGCCTTGTGCTGTGAAACCAGCCAGAGACAAAGGCGCAGCAGCTGCGTCGCATCCCAGGCTCTCCCCTGCAAGAGTCCAAACTCAGAGAGTTCACAGGAAGGTTCTCCTCCCCCAGCTGCCTCTACCAGTGCCTTGAGTCCACCAGCTCTGGGCGCAGGCTCAGCTTCTTCAGCGTTTCATAGCCCACCACGATGACGATGGTGGAAGGAGTGGCCGAAATGATGCGGGCAGAGAGGCCTTTGGTCAGCCCCCAGGGACCTTCCTCTGCAATGAGCTGTTTGAAGGTGAGAATGATGGAGCTCTTGCCTTCCACCTGCAATGCCAGAACAAACACTGACAGAGCTGCCAGCCTCCATGCTGAGCTGCTCTGGGGCTCTGCTGCCACTGAACACTCTGGAGACAACAGATCAGCCAGTCCAACAGCCTTGATCTGGTCTCCAGAACTCCCTGAGGAGGGGAGCAAGGAAATCACAAAGTCCTAAGGAGGCAGCAGGAAGCACCTCTCCCTTTCTGAAGGGAAAGCCTGTCTGAGCAGGCCAGGCTGGCACTGCCAGCCCAGGCTCCTCTTGCTAATGCTGAGGGTTAATTAAGCAGCTGCTACCCAGGATGAAAGGCCCAGGGAGAGAAGGGAAGTAGCTCACCTGAAACCACAGAGATGAGAGAGCCCAGGCTGAACCCCACCCTGCCGTGTGCCAAACAGGCTGAGCTCTTACCTGGACCCGAGCCCTCACCACATCCATGGGGTTGGTGAGAGTGGAGGCTGTGGCAGCTGCAAGGGGCCCCGATATCGCTTGCAGAAGGAGGTGGGGACAGTCTTTAGGAGTCAAACTCGAAAGCTGTTCTGGGAACAGGAGAGAGAGGAAAGTTTCAGACTTTAAGTGGCAACTTATCATTTCCTTAACTCCACCCTCGTACTCCAGCTGATTTGCAGTGGGCAGAATCCCTGATTTACAGCCTGCCAGCTCCTCCTGCAGAATCTCCATGTGGTGCTTCCTACACCAACCACAAAGGTGGCACAGCACAGGGAGCAGGGCTCATCGCACTGCTGGCTCCAGGACATTCCCAAGCTTTGTGCCACAGCCTCCCATCAGCTGCCACTGACTCCCAGGCCTGTGGGGCAAACTGGACAGAATCAGCTTCCACACCCTCAAAACAGGCCATGAAAATACCCACCCCTCTTTAGAAGGTGGAGGAAGCCTTAAGACAAGGCTCCAGTGGAAGGTGTCTGCAGAGATTTGTACAGAAAGCTGTCACTACTGGGCACACTGTCCAGGAGATACCCTGGTGTAGTGCTGATCCCAGATCTCCTCACTCTGCTCCTGCTGCCTGGCCAATAGGATTTGAATCCCCCACACTTTCATTGGTTGAAGTTGGACAGAGGAGTGTTCAAAAGCCCCATTTTTTGGACAATGAGGAAGCCTGGCTGGCAGGAGGGACGGAAGCAGCTCTGTTTGAGACTTTGAACACCGACTGGAATCAGGGCCAGCAGCGTCCTTTGAACCCAAGGAGGGTTCAGTGACCCCAGCTGCTGCTCCAGGGACACAGCACTGGGAAATGCAGCCAGAGCAGATTCATTGACAGCTGGGGTTTGTGCTTCCCAGCATCTCAATTTCCACTGAGAAGACAAGGAAAGAGCAAACACCTGAAAGCTGAGAGCTCTGGTTTCTCCATATCAACTGCCTTTTCTTACATGCCCTCCTTTGAGCCCTTTTGGCACAAAAATCTTACAGTTTGTACATTGGGTTTTGGTCTTATGAACAGCTGACAGGGAGACTGATGGGAACACTCCCACAAAGTACAGACCAACATGCCAAACTGCCACTGCCATTTAAATGCAGCCTGGACACAGAACCAATGCTTCCTCTAGCTACCAGAACTCTGGAAAGCACACAGGACCTTTGAGACATCTGGATTTTGAAGAATCCTCCAAGATATACTTTAAGCCCAGCAGAGCAAAACTCAAACTGCTCATTACCACCACCTTTTGTCAGAAATTAGGTAACCAGACTCCTAAAAACCATGTGCAAAGCTGCAGGGCAGAAATCTAAAGGATCATCAGAGGTAGAAATAAACCTCAGCTGGCCAGTATCTTTAGCCTTTGGAAATACCCCAAGGAATACAAGAACTGAGTTAGGGAGAAAGAACTTTCTACTGAGTGCAGTTTTCCATCACAAGACTCAGTGCCAATTTAAAAGTTGCCAAAACTGAAGCAAAACCTGACACAAATCCAGGGAAGATTTGGCCCTTGTCTCTGTCTGCTGTTTGATTTTGCCATCAGATTTGTGGCTCTAAAAGTCCCTTTGCCATCTATGAGATTCCTGAGTTCACATGAACTGAAAGACGAACTATACTTACATGGTGGCTCCAAAACTCTGCCTTCCTCACTCCTGTGGAGAAGGCACTACTTGAGATTAGTAGGAGAGAAAGTTAAAGTAGATGCATAAAGCCCCACTTGCCTGGAGCCATCCAGTTTGAAGCCCTATAGCACTTGGACCCCTTGTTCTGCATTGAAACACTGCTGCTCTGGTAAACTTCCACCCAACATCTGCAGAATTCCCACACAACCAGCTGCAGCTCCTTAGTTCAGGGCACATTCTGCTCCCACCCCCAGAGGGAAAGCAAATCACGCTGAATCCACAGGGTCAAGAGCCCACCCGAGGGGCTCCTGGCTCTCCTGGGATAAGATACATTTCAAGCCTCCTTTCACTTACCAGCATAGAAGTGGTAGAAGGGCCACCAGACTGCACTGTTGGGAATATAAGTGAGCAGCGAGGCCACATAACCCCGGTAGAAACCTCTAAAACCATCAGCCTTGAAAATCTGTACAATGATATCCTTGGTTTGGCCAAAGACCAGCAGACGCTTGCCATCTTGGTTCTGCACCTTGAACCTGCCCATGCTTTCCCCTTTCCTCTGCATCATGAGGTGCTGGGAGACGACATCGATGGGCACCGTGATGCTCTGGGCCACCAGGGAGGCCGAGCCTCCAGCCACCAGGGACTTGACGGCGTTGTTGTTGTTGTAGCGCGAGACGTACTTGCGCGTGAGCTCGTACGTGGTCACGTAGCACTGCCCTGAGATCAGGGTGAAGGTGTTCACCAGGAAGCCTCGGTACAGCCCGGCCGCCCCTTCTGTCCGCAGGATTTTCACAAAGGCATCGAAGGTCCCGTTGTAGAGGCTCTTGCCCTTCTGAACCTGCAGCCGCGTGCGGATGAGCGTGAAGGGGTAAACGCTCACCCGGATCATCATGGTCATGCAAATGCCAAACACGTAGAATTTCCTTTTGTCCAGGTGCTCCCACTCGATGATGGGGATGTTGCGTTTGTCCTCCATGGCTCCTTGGGGGCAGGCAGGAGAGGTCCAGGTCTCCCTCAAAGGTACAGAGCAGATCCAGGCCCAGCCTTCCAGCCTTGAGCAAGCAGACTGCAAGTGCTGGCACCTGAAATGAGAGACGCCTTGGGTAGAGGACAAAGCCCCACTCTCTACAGCCACCCACATCACCTCACCCGTGGCTGACTCCCCTCGAGCACACAGCTGCAGCCATGGTATTTTCTGAAAAATCCTTTCCTTAGGATTTTTCCTCCTGAGAAGCTGAGAGGCCTCAGGAACAAAATGTCAACAATGATTATCTGCTGCTGTGGAATGCAACAGGGGGATCTGTGATTGGTCTCATGTGGTTGTTTCTAATTAATGGCCAATCACAGTCCAGCTGGCTCAGACTCTGTCTGAGACACAAGCTTTTGTTATCATTCCTTCTTTTTCTATTCTTAGCTAGCCTTCTATGAAATCTTTTCTTCTATTCTTTTAGTATAGTTTTAATATAATATATATCATAAAATAATAAATCAAGCCTTCTGAAGCATGGAGTCAGATCCTCGTCTCTTCCCTCATCCTCAGACCCCTGTGAACACCATCACACACAGCAAGCCTTGCACAGCACTGAGCAGAGGGACTGTAACCTCCAGAGGCAGGGCCCTACCATGTGCCTCACGGTGACACCTGCAGATGTCACTGTGGCTGTTTTCTGAGCTCCAGCAGCAGCTCTCAGCACAGCCCAGGCTGCTCTAGGGAAAAGCAAAGCTCCCGTGCTTTCAGAAGCAGATGAGCACCACTCCAGCAGCACACACACCTTTCAATGGGCACGCAAGATCAGGGATGGCCAACCAAAGCAGCTTCTCCCCAGTCATTCCAGGTCTGTCGTGCTCCCAGGTGTCAGGACATCACCTTTCAGTTCCAGGATCTGTACAAAGAAGAAAGTGACAAGTCCTTTTGTGTTCCTGGATTCCCTGCATGAATTAGACCCATTTCTTTGGGCACTTCCATTCTTATCTCCCTAAAGCTGGAGGGTGATGAGAAGAAAAGAACAACAACGGGAAAACAAGGCAAGACAGCCATGTAGAGTCTCCACGTTGATGACCAAGATCCTGAAAAGAAAGGGTTAAATCACAGCCCAGGACCTCTCTGTTGAGCTGCCTGTCAGCTACAGGAGCAAAGTTCACCCTCCCTTCCAACACTCCATCGCTGCTCCTGGCCTGATAACCCCCCTTCCACTCCTGGCTGTGCTCAGAGCACCAGGAATGGGGAGGATGAGGAGGGAGGGGCTGGTTCAGCCTCCCCCAGCCCCAGTTGCTGCAGCACATCACCAGGTCCCAGCAGGCTCCTGGTACTTTCAGCTGCTGTAATTAGTAAATTACCTTGCTGCACGATTAACCAAGCTTGGGCTAAGGGAACCTACACACAGGGCCAGGCAGCAGGAGAAGCACAGCTCAGAGAATCACCCAAAACAACATGGACCAGTTCACTGCCAGTAAGGGCTTCCTTTCACATCAAATTAAAAAAAAAATGGGGCGTTTGGGTGGCTGAACTGCTTGACTGCAGCCGGATCATAACTCGTATTTCAGGCACTGGCAGGGTGTGCCCAGGCACGAGCTGAACTGCTGGAGAGCAGAGCCAGAGCAAGAAGCAGGAACAGGAACAAGGGAGCCAAAACCTTGATCTGAAAACAGATTCACCAAGTGAGAGCTCAAAGGGATGGGCAGCCAGCACCACACACTGATCTGGGGGCACTTCACTTTACCAAGCCACAACATCGGTGCCTAAAGGAGCTCCAAGGGACAGGGACCTGGGACAAGGGGACAGGACAGGGGGAACGGCTTCCCACTGAGCAAGAGCAGGGTTAGGTGGGATATTGGGAAGGAATTGTTCCCTGTGAGGCTGGGGAGGCCCTGGCACAGAGCAGCTGTGGCTGCCACATCCCTGGCAGTGCCCAAGGCCAGGCTGGACAGGGATTGGAGGAACCTGGGACAGTGGAAGGTCCCTGCCCATGGCAGGGGGTGGGACGAGATGGACTTTAAGGTCCTTCCAACCCAAACCAGCCTGGGATTCTGAAGGAAATGTCTCAACACTTCAGAATTGATGAAGAACTCACACAGGCCAGAGACATTCTGTTAGAAACACAGCAACAAAACACCTGGAAGTTGTTTACCTCTGGCATAGAGAAGAAATTGCAGTTATGAAATTAAGGCAGATCATTAAGTGACCATTTCATTGCCTATTGGCCAACAAAATATTTGCTGAACAGGAGCAAACAGCATTACAGGCTACCACAGCTCCTGCAGGTGGACAGGGGAGTTAAAAACACCCCAAACCCACCTTTTTACCATTGTAAAGAGAGCTACACTTCACCCTGCCAGCCAACTGCCCTGGCAGCTAAGGCACAACAAACACCCCAGCCTGGATTGCTTTAGTTACAATTGCAGCCCTACTGGGTTTGCTAATATTGACATGATTTGACACACAAAGCTTCCTGCACAGGAATTATCTGCACATAGCACCTATGAAAACACCACTTGGTTCTTGTTAAGAGTCCCACTAGCTTACTATGTCATTTAAAAAATTAAAAGAGACTCTAGCCAATATGATTCCCTGGTGAAGCCTGAGGGTTTAGTCCATACTCCAAATTCCTCTGCCACCACCACGGAATTTGAGCTCCCCACAAAGGAAAGGGAAGGGCTGCCTGCAAAAAACATTCTCATCACTGCAGTATGGAAAACAAAACAAAACAAAACAACAATAATAATTCCTTGATCTTTATTTAGTTTTATGTGCTTTGGGTTCAGAATTTCAGCCACAATTTCTTGAGGAAACAGCTGTAATTTCTCTGGACTCTCAACAATAACTCCTCTCATTCGGGATATGAATTAGACAAAGTCACTTTAACCCCATGGCTCTGAGGCACTCAAAGTCCCTCCTGTGTGGAAGAAGGAAGGGATCCTGGCAGCTCCAGGGATGACCAGCATGGCTGCAATTCTTACTTTGCCAAAATAAAAAGCATTTATTTTGCTCAGAGCATTTAATCTTCCAGAAATTTAGACCATGGCCTTGCTCAGGGATCCCATCACACTCATTAAGCAACTCTTTGCTGATCTTTCAAGGAATTTTAGAGACTGATATAAAGGTAATGGCTACATCTCCTGAGAATTGACCTGCCCTCCAAAACAAGGTACAAGCACACCACAGCTCACACACCCTCAAACTCTGGAGCAGCTTCCGTGCCAAAACCACCCCTCAGTGGTTCCTTCCCACCATGCACAAAACAGCATTTCTTGAACTTCTGCCTGGAAATCCAAGCAGGGGGTGCCAAGCAGGGTGTCCCTGCTCTCTCATCTGGGCACAGCCTCAGTCTCCCACACACAGACCTCAGTACAAACCCCCCCAGTTCATGTCCTTCAATGCCACCCTGTCAGTCTGGTCCCCAAACCGCTCGTTGCTGCAGCTGGAGCTCAAGATGCTTCTCTGGCAAACACAGACAGGGCTTTGTGCGCCCCGGGCAGGGATGTGCCCTGCCCAGCATGCTAATGCCTCAGCAGCAGCCTGGGAACCATCTGCAGCCAGCCCGAGGCTGCCTGGCACCTCCAAGGGCACAGAATCACACAACAGGCTGAGCTGGACAGGGCCCAGCAGGGGCCAGCTCTGGAGTGAATGGTTCATTTGGGGATGGAACCCTGACCTTGGGGTTATCAGCACCACATCAGCTCATGGAGCTGAGGCACCACATCGGCTCATGGAGCTGAGCTGAAGCACCACATCCAACTCACCACGTCCAGTTCACTGAGCTGAGATGAGGCACCACATCCAGCTCACCACATCCAGTTCACTGAGCTGAGATGAGGCACCACATCCAACTCACCACGTCCAGTTCACTGAGCTGAGATGAGGCACCACATCCAGCTCACCACATCCAGCTCACTGGAGCTGAGGCACCAGATCCAGCTCAGCACATCCAGCTCATGGAGCTGAGCTGAGCAAAGGCCCCACATCCAGCTCAGCACATCCAGCCCACCGAGCTAAATCCGCTCCTGACACTCACCCCGCGGTACGAGGGGATCCAGCCCCTCCAGGGAGGCAGTCCTGGCTCTCACCCCAGCCCCGCTGACAGCCGCAGCTCCGGCACAGCTGTGGCTCTGTTCGCGATGTGGCAGCGGCGCTCTGGGGACAGCACTGCCCTCCCCAGCACGCCCGCCCCGGGGCTGGAGCCCCCTGGGTGAGACCCCCACCTCC
>NW_005054546.1:472565-473181 GCF_000277835.1 Geospiza fortis | reverse complement strand
GGCGGCGTCAGCACCGGAGCGCCGCCGCCATCTTGGGAGCGGGCAGAGGTCGCACCGGAAGTGCTCACGCGCTTCCGGTCCGCAGTAAAGAGGGCGGCCGGGCCTTAAAGGGACCGCGCCGAATTACGGCTCTTAAAGGGCCAGCGGCCCTCAGCGCCGCGTGCTGGAGGGGGAAACAGCTCGGGGGCACCCAGAGGAGGGAGTGATGGGTGTGAGAGAGCTGTCCTCGCTCCCCGCTCTCCCTGCACCTCGCTGCAGGTGGACGCTGCGCAGGAGCGCAGGTCCCTGCACGCCTACGTGTGTCTGTGCACACCCACGTGTGTCTGTGCGCGCCCACGGGTGGCTCTGCACACCCATGGATCTCCCTGCACACCCACGCATCTCCCTGCATGGTCATGTGTGTCCTTGCACACCCACGAGGGTCCCTGCACACCCACCACACCCACACATGTCCCTGCACACCCACCAGACCCATGCGTGTCTCTGCACACCCACAAGTGTCCCTGCACACCCACCAGACCCACGTGTGTCCCTGCACACCCACGCGTGTCCCTGCACACCCACAGATGTCCCTGCACACCCACGCGTGTCCCTGCACACCCACAGATGTCCCTGC
>NW_005054546.1:465023-472265 GCF_000277835.1 Geospiza fortis | reverse complement strand
AAAGAGGGAGGGGGGACAGCCAGGGAGCAGTGGGGGCACCCCAGGGACCATGGAGCGCTGAGGGGTGGGTGGCAGTGCAGGGTGGGTGCCCTCGGGGCTGGATTAGGGAGCCCATCCAGCACAGCTTGCCTCATCCTGAGGTTTTTACGGAACTTGTTGTTTTTTCCTGGGGTCAGCATCCACCATTCCCAGCCATGCCCACCCCACGGTGACATTTCTCCTCTGTGCCACATCCTTTGCCTGTCCCCATGTCTCCATGACCTCTCTCCCTGTCCCATTCCCTTGCTCCCAGGGCCCATTCCACCCTCACCCCCAGAATGCGAGCCTTATGTTAAAACAGGTGAATTAAATAAAACAAAAACCAAAAAAACCCATGCTGAGGTTTTTATGGAACCTGTTTTTTTTTTCCTGGTGTCAGCATCCACCGTTCCCAGCCATGCCCACGCCATGGTGGACTTTTCTCCTCTGTGCCACATCCATGACCTCTCTCCCTGTCCCACTCCCTTGCTCCCAGGGCCCATTCCACCCTCACCCCCAGAATGTGAGCCTTAGGTTAAAACAGATGTATTAAATAAAACAAAAACAAAACCAAAAAACCCTTTCACAGGTCCACCCCTCCCCACACCCCCCTCCCCAGGGTCTCCCTGAGCCACTGCCAGTGTCACGCCGTGTCCCCTGCTGGCACATGCAGCCTGTTGTTGTCCACATCCACGTCCCCACCGAGCTGGAGGCAGCACGCCTGGGAGCCTTCATCCTCCTCCTCCTCCTCGGTGGCAGCCCCGGGTGCCGGGGGCTCCCCGGTGCCCCCGTTGAGGGGCACCTTCTCCCTCTGGCGGGCCGGGGGGCTGTGGGGCGTGCTGCAGCCCCTCACCTTGCTGCGAGCTCTCAGCTGGTCCCGGTAGGCCATGAGGGCCAGGCAGGCGGCCCCGGCCAGCGTCACGGCCAGCAGCACCGTCACCGTGACAAACTGGGACCAGTACGAGCGGGGCGGCGGGCCCTCCCGGCCCAGCTGGGCCCCGCCAGAGTCCCTGAGCTGGTAGCGAGCCACGGGCCAGGTGTCTGTGGCCTGGCAGGTGTAGGTGCCCTCCATTCCCTGCTGCATGACGACCACCAGCGTGTGGTCAGGCTGCAGCACCGTGTGCCCCTGGGCACTGCCAGGCTGCTGCCAGCTGTAGGTGGCCAGGGCGGAGCGGCGCGGGCACGGCAGCTGGACCACGGTGTTCAGCGGGGGGCTGAGCCCTGTGGGTGTGGAGAACAGAGTGATGTGGTGTGCACCTGAGGCAGGGTAGAGATTTTCTAGGGTAGAAATCTATTTTGGTTTAGGTAGAATGTACATCTTGCTGCGTAGTCGAGCTGCAAAAAGCCTAAGTGTCGCAGACATCTTTTATGAAAAATCCTTTCCTTAGGATTTTTCCTCCTGAGAAGCTGAGAGGCCTCAGGAACAAAATGTAAACAATAATTATCTGCTGCTGTGGAATGCAACAGGTGGATCTGTGATTGGTCTCATGTAGTTGTTTCTAATTAATGGCCAATCACAGTCCAGCTGTCTCGGACTCTGTCTGAGACAGAAGCTTTTGTTATCTTTCTTTCTTTTTCTATTCTTAGCTAGCCTTCTGCTGAAATCCTTTCTTCTATTCTTTTAGTATAATTTAAATGTAATATATATAATAAAATAATAAATCAAGCCTTCTGAAACATGGAGTCAGATCCTCGTCTCTTCCCTCAAGCTGAGACCCCTGTGAACACTGTCACACCTAAGCTCAGAGAAACTGCTTCAGTGAAAGACAGAGATAAGGGGGGAGGAGACAGAAAGTGATAGAGAGACAGAGAGACTGCTATGAGAGCAAGTCAAACCTGACCTAGGAATTTTTTCTGATAAAGAAGAACTAGCGGCAAATGTCATGCGAAATTTGTAAAAATAAAGATGTAAATATTTATAAAATATAATGTAAATACTTATAATTGTATATTGTAAATATTTATCAATATAAATGTAAATATTTATAAAACAAATATTGTGAAATTGTATGCATATGTATTTGAGAGGGGGATAAAAAGGGACCTGAAGTTCCCAGAGGTATGCATGTCATTTTAGGGGAACAATTCCCACATGCGTCCAGAGCTGTAATAAACATACCGGCTTTACAACTTTCACAAAAGCTGTAGAGTTTTGTTTATCCCCTAAAAACACACGCCATGAGCCCCATCCCACCCCCCATGTACCCCCATACTCAACCCTGCACAGCGGGATCCTCCGGTGCCCCCCAGGAGCGGGGCATGGCCGCGCTCCTCCCGCGGTGGCACACGGTGTCCGGTCTCCCCCTCTCAACATCCTGCAGCCACGCACTCCTGCAGCCAGGAGAGAGGGGTCAGCAGCACCCCAGTGACCCCCCCAGCCCTCCCAGCTCCCATCCTGCTGCTCACTTGTTCTCGGTGGCGAGGTGGGCGGGCAGGCAGGCTCCCCCGGGGCTGTGCCAGGCGCAGTAGGGGTCCCGTGCCAGCACGCACTCGGCGCAGCTCCGGTGCAGGCTGCAGTTGGCCAGCGGGACCTGCAGGACGCCTCTGGAGTAGCCCACGTAGAGGATGCCCTAGGGAGGGAGAGGTGCAGGGCTGAGCTTCCCCCTGGTGCTGGTTTTGGGTGGTTGTTGGGTGTCTGGGTGCTCACACCTGCCCTACCTTCCCTGGTGCCAGCAGCAGGTTCTTCACCGGCTCTGGCGCTGCAAAGAGCTGGATGCTCTCCACGATGTGGGCACCCCCAGGCAGCTCCACTGCCTTGTGCAGGAGACCTTTGTCTGTGGAGCATGGGGGACATTGCTGAGGCTTTGGAGCCAAGGGGAGGGTGGGATGGGTGACCCTCTGTGCCCTCCATATCAGCCCACCTGTGGCCAGGAACATGACACGGTACAGGGTGCCCCGCACACCGCGGGTCTCGTGCACTGTGATGCGCGTGTAGGTGACATCAGACTTCACCAGGAGAGGCTGCCCCCGGAGGGGTGACACCTTCCCGTCCATCAGGAAATGGTCCTTCATGAAGCTGAGGGCTTTGTCCATGGAGGCAGTCATGGAGCACTGTGGAGGGACAGAGGGGTTTGTGCTGGGGTGGGAAACTGAGACACGGGGAGGGGAGGATGTGCTGCAGAACCACGCTGCCCTGGCCAGCATCAGTGGGGTGCAGAGGGACCCTTCTCCTTTCCCATCCCACCTGCAGTGTGGGCACACAGGGATACACAGAGCCCATCTCCTGGGGACCAGCGTTGTCCCCTGGTGGGGAGCACACCCCTGAGTGGGCAGCACTCACACTGCCAGGCCGAGGACTCATGTCAGGGCCACTGTAGACGGTCCAGCGAGAGCTCTCCTTGTTCAGCTCCTTGTACTTGCCCTCGAAGACCTCCTCCAGATCCTTCTGTCTGTAGGCACAGACGGCGGCGCTGCCCGCGCTGCCCTCCTGCCTGCAGGGAGGGACAGTGGGCAGCAGCAGGGCAGGGGCCCCTGGGCTCCCTGCACAGCCCTGGGCGCTCACCTCGGCCAGGTGAACAGCCCTGGGCACTCAGCACTGCGAGGTGAACAGCCCTGGGCACTCCCCACTGCGAGGTGAACAGCCCTGGGTGCTCAGCACTGCGAGGTGAACAGCCCTGGGCACTCACCAGTGCCAGGTGAACAGCCCTGGGCACTCCCCACTGCGAGGTGAACAGCCCTGGGTGCTCAGCACTGCGAGGTGAACAGCCCTGGGCACTCACCAGTGCCAGGTGAACAGCCCTGGGCACTCCCCACTGCGAGGCGAACAGCCCTGGGTGCTCAGCACTGCCAGGTGAACAGCCCAGGGCACTCAGCACTGCGAGGTGAACAGCCCTGGGCACTCAGCAGTGTGAGGTGAACAGCCCTGGGCACTCAGCACTGCGAGGTGAACAGCCCTGGGCGCTCACCAGTGCCAGGTGAACAGCCCTGGGCGCTCAGCACTGTTAGGTGAACGGCCCTGGGCGCTCAGCACTGCCAGGTGAACAGCCCTGGCACTCACCACTGCGAGGTGAACACCGCGTAGAAATCAGCGCTGCCATTGTGGCGAGGCAGGGCAAAGGCGTGGTGGATGACGTTGAAGGGGAAGTGGCCGGGCTCGGAGCACTCCAGCTGCGCCTTCAGGAAAGTTGTCCACTTCTTCTGCAGCACCTTGTCCCCCCCTACATCGCTCTGCAGGAGGGTGCTCATCACCAAGGTGACAAGACCCCCTTGTCCCCTGGCATTGTCCCCTATAATCATTGGTATCACAGTACAACTATCATCCCCATTATGGTCTCTTGTCACTGTCCCTGTCCCATTGTCTCCTGTCACATCATCATCATCCCCCATTGTCGCTCTGATTTTTTAAGATTTTCTAAGCTTTCTGATGTTGACATTCTTGTAGCGAACTTTCTCACACACTTTCTGTAAATAACTCATTGTTTTACACTCTTTTATAGAAGAAGAGAAATTTGATGGACTGGTAGTTTGTCCAGTGTCATTGGAGAGGCGGCACTGTCACCCTCCAATCCACTGTCACTTTTAGAAAACTATAAATGTTAAAGTCACAAAATAAAGCTCCCTTTTTTTCTTCTTCACCTTGAGAGCAGCACTGTGCGCTTGTGTTCTTTCGTGTCCTATAGTGACACCCCATTGCTGTACCCCCCGTGCAGCCCACCACCATTCCCTGCTGTCACACCTTGCAGACACGGGCCACCCGTGGCACCAGGAGTCTCTCAAAGAAGTCGAACTCATCCGCTGTCTCCTCGAAGAAGAAGTAGACCTTGTCGTCCCCAGGGAGGCTGAAGGAGGCCACGAAGGCGGCGTCGGCTGCAGGCACAGGGGGGTGAGAAGCTGGAGCCATGGAGGGCTGCAGGACCTCCCAGGAATGCTCCCCAGGGCTCCAGCTTCTCACCCGAGAGCCAGCGGAGGAAGGCGTCTGTCTTGAGCAGGGTGCGGGTGCCCAGCGAGCGGGAGATGATGGGCTCGTTGCCCTGGAAGTTGTTCATGGTGCCAGCATAGAGCTCCCCATCTGCCCAGGGACACAGAGGGGGCTGAGCCGTGGTGAGGACCCCCCACCCTCGCCCTCCACTCCATGGGAGCCCAGCTGAGAGGCCACTGGCCCCATACTCACCCACCAGCAGGGCCGTGTAAGTGTGCTGGGGATCAAAGGGGCACTGGCCCTTCCCGTCCAGGAAGGACTGTCCTCTGCCACTGGCCAGCGTGAAGCTTTCCAGATGCTGTGCAAAAGGGGAGAAAAATCAGCCAAAGGACTGAAAACAACCCCAAATCTGTAGGGAATGACTGTGGAATACCTTGCAGACATAGGGTCTTCAAGGTGGGTGCAGGGATGAAGGCAGGGGCTGATGACACAGGGTGCTGGGGGTACCCGGCTCCTGTCACCTTCCCTTATTGTCATTTTGGGGAGTGGCAGTCCCCACCACGTGCTCAGCATGGAGGAAACTGAGGCAGGGACAGAGAGCCTGGAGTCACCTGAGGGGACCCAAAATTGGGGTTTCTCTGCCAGAGGAAGAGTTGCTGGCAGCTGAATGAGAATCACCAAGGGCTCCTTTAGCAGATGGGACATAAAGACGTCCCTTGGGGGGGACACCCAGCACCCCCATCCTGGGCTCACTTCTGGGCTCTATTTTGTGGCTCCTCACAAAATACAACCTCACAATCTGCCCAGACAGCCCCAGAGTGCTGCCCTGGGGAGGACACTCACAATGTAGGTGCACGCAGGGCTGAAGGCGTAGGTCCCACAGGCGTAGAGGTGGGTCTGGTTCAGGGCCACCAGGACTCGGATGAAGTTGAAGCACTCAGTCTGAGGGGCAAAGAGCAGAGTTGGGTGCTGAGCACCCTCATAGCTTTGTGGCTCCCCTGAGCCCCCACAGGGCCAGCTCACCTCTTGGCTCTTCTTCTTAAAAGCACATTCAGATGTTTTCTCATCTGTGGGTCCCCACCTTATCTGCAAAGGGAACGAAGACGTTCCTGAGCTGTCGAGCCCAGCCCCACAGGGAAACTGAAACACAGCAGAGGCACCTCCCTCTCCCACCTCCCCAAAAGTGGTGGCTGCTCACCGAGGCTTTGGCACGGATGCTGCCAGGGGTGCCAACAGTGAGGGCCAGCAGCCAGTCGCGTGCCCCCACGTAGAGCTGCTCCTCGCTGTCATCCAGGAGGAAGATGTCGTAGTGGGACACGTTGTCCTGGCTGAAGTGGGTGAGGGTCCGCCGGGGGTCCCCTGGCAGGAGCAGAGGGGGTGAGGGGAGCCCAGGGGTCACACATACACCCCCACCATCCTCCATGTGCGGATGTGGCAGCAGCTGCCAGCGCAGCTCTGCTTAATCTCACACAGGAAATGGGGTGCAGTTCTTCCCCTTCAGATCTCATACCACCATCGCCCCTTCACCCTCCAGCTCCCCACTTCCCACTGTCCCCTCCAGCTCCTGCTGCAAGAGCTGGACATCCCCAAGCTGCAGACCCCCAGAAATGGGGTGCATTTCCCCCCAAGCTGTGCCTGTGATGCTCTGGGGCCATGGCCAAGGGTAGTGCCCTGTTTGGGGCATGCACTGCCCCAGAGTGCCACCCTGGAGGGGTTACAATCCCCCAAGGTGCCAGATTTGGGGGGTCACCAGCCCCCAGGGTGCCCTTGGGCACAGCCAGAGATTGCAGATTCTCGTTCATCCCCAGCAGGCACCGAAACTGGGGGATTTTTGCAATGTTGGGCATGGCTGCACGGGGAAAGGGAAGTGACAGCGCAATCAGGGCTGGAAAGGCACGACCCTGCCATGGGGCACAGACCCTCCTGCAGCCTGATCGCCACATCACAGCCCCCCCAATCCCCTGCTTTGCCACCTGCCTTCCAGCTGTGCCCTGTCCCTTCCAGAGGCAGCTTTTCACCCCCCCAGGGTGACCCTGAGCAGACCCTGGGTGCCAGCTGGGTGACAAAAATCACCGTAGGATCTGGCCCATTGGCTGCTGGGGCGCCAGTGGATGATTCTCTCATCTCCCCCAACACCACCTGAGGCCAGGCACTGTCCCCAACCCCACTGAGGGTCACAGATGGGGCAGGGGGGGCTATGCTGGGGGGCACCCCAAGGTTCCTGCTGCTGTCACTGTCCCCAGCCCCACTGAGGGTCAATGATGGGGCAGGGGGGGCTATGCTGGGGGGCACATCAAGGTTCCTGATGCTGGATGCTCAGCCCTAGGGGTGGACACTGTCCCATGCAGAGGCTGTGTACTCCCCTC
>NW_005054546.1:461360-464750 GCF_000277835.1 Geospiza fortis | reverse complement strand
GCTCCGTGTCACTGCACCCGGCGGAAACCAGAGGGGGGAAGCGGCACCCGAGAGAGGGGGGGGGACGGGGGGGTCTGCAGTGCCTCGAGCCCCACGTGGCACCCCCAGTTTGGGCACGAACTTCCCACTGCCGTACCAGCACCCAGAGAGGTGCCCTGGGCCTCTGGGGTCCTGCACCAACATCTCTGGCATGGTCAGGATGTCCCCTCACCCCTTGGGGCTCCTGCACTGAAACCTCTGGCACAGTCAGGATGTCCCCTCAACCTTTGGGGTTCCTGTACCGAAACCTGTGTCACAGTCAGGATGTCCCCTCAACCTTTGGGGTTCCTGTACCGAAACCTCTGTCACAGTCAGGATGTCCCCTCGCCATTTGGGGTTCCTGCACTGAAACCTCTGTCACAGTCAGGATGTCCCCTCGCCACGTGGGGTTCCTGCACCACAATCTCCGGCACAGAGATGTCCCCTCGGCCTCTGTGCTCCTGCACCAACATTTCTGGCACAGTCAGAGATGTCCCCTCACCTGCTGGAGCTCCTGAAGCAACATCTCTGATGTCCCCTCAACCTTTGGGGTTCCTGCACCAAAACCTCTGTCACAGTCAGAGATGTGCCCTCACCCTCTGGGTTCCAGCACCACAATCTCTGTCACAGTCAGAGATTTCCCCTCGCCCTTTGGGGCTTCTCATCAAAATCTCTGGCAGAGTCAGGGTGTCCCCTCACCCTCTGGGGCTCCTGCACCAACACCTCTGGCATGGTCAGAGATGTGCTCTCACCCTCAGGGGCTCTTGCACCAAAATCTTGGCACAGTCAGGATGTCCCCTCACCCTCTGGGGCTCCTGCAGGGGACCCCGGCACAGAGGCATCCAGAGGCCCCTGCCTTTGCCCCCAGAGCCTCAGAGCCCATCCCCACCAGGGATTCCTCTGCCTGGCTCCGTCAGTGATCACAGCATCCACAAAATGGTGGGGAGCACACACAGGAACCCCCTTCTTGCAGCTCTTTCTGCAGCTGACGCCAGCAGCACTGGGGAAAGAGCCACATCTGCAGAACCCGCCGGTGCCCAAACCCCTTTGCCCATGGCCACCGCGTCCCCAGCGAGCGGCATTACCTCTCTGGCAGCCCAGGACGGAGCCTCTCACCTCCAGCCCTGCCACAGGGGCCCCAGGCAGGTGCCCGAGCCCCGGGGGGGATGGGAAATGGGGATGGGAAATGGGGATGGGAAATGGGGATGGGAAATGGGGATGGGAAATGGGGATGGGAAATGGGGATGGGAAATGGGGATGGGAAATGGGGATGGGATGGGAAATTGGGATGGAAAATTGAGAGAGGAAATGGAGATGGGAAATAGGGATGGGATGGGAGAGGAGGAACCGGGATGGGAAATGGGATGGGAAATGGGATGGGAAATGGGATGGGAAATGGGGAGCTCTGCTCCTCCAGCTGGGTGCCCAGGGGGTGGCAAAATACGGGACAAAGATGTGCCCAGGTGCCCGGCTTTGCTCGCTGGGGAATGCTTTGGGGTGAGGAACATAAATGGCATTTTTCCTGTGGATTGTGAGGGCCAACAGCAGGACTGAGCATCATCCCCAAAACAGCCCCATGGGGACAGGCATCAGACTGAAAACCTGCACCCCAAAACAGCCCCATGGGGACAGGCATCACCCAGAAAACCTGCATCCCAAACCAGCCCCATGGGGCACCCCCAAACAGCCCCATGGGGAACCCCACAACAGCCCCATGGAGCACCCCTAAACAGCCCCATGGGGCAGCCCCAAACAGCCCCATGGGGACAGGCATCACCCAGAAAACCAGATCCCAGGGGGAAGCAGTGCTCCCCAAAACAGCCCCATGGACCACCCCCAAACAGCCCCATGGAGCACCCCACAAACAGCCCCATGGAGCACCCCACAAAGCTCCCACAGCTGTTCCACAAACCCATCTTTCCCCAGAGATTCCATCCTCAAGCCCAGGCTGCTCTGGGATGGCTGTAGGCAAGAAACCCCCCAAACCAAAGCCCTGGAGTTGCTCGACATCAGAGCCATCGCTGAGGCACCCCAATACCCCTGAGGACGAGGCTGAGGAGCATCCTGCCCTGCTGGGGCCTCCTTACCTGCCTCTGCCATGGCCAGAGCGGCCCAGCGGAGCCCCGGGAGGGCAGCGCTGTGCTCAGCACCTTGCTTGGCTGGGACAGAAGCTCCTTGTGAGCACAGAACACAGAAAGTAGGTTACTCTGCCCCGGATTTCCCACTTGGCAGGGGCTGCGGGGGGACGGGGCCGCACGGAGCCTCGGACCGGCCCCATTGTTCTGCCCTGGGCTGCAGCCACCGAGGCCGTGGAGGGGGGGATGGAAACGGGAGCAGAGGCTCCTCAGAGAGGCTGGAGATTTGATTTGGCTCCTCAGAGAGGCTGGAGATTTGATTTGTGGCTGTGGTGGGGCTGAGGAAACCACCAGTGCTCCCCTGTGTGAGGCAAGGCTGACACAGGATGTGAGGTGGCAGCAGCCCCGAGGCTGGAATCCCCTCTCAGCCTTGTCTCTTCTCTTTTTTTGGGGCCCCTGGTCACGGTGGGCTGGGGATGTAATTTACAGCCTCCCTCTATAGGATTTGGCACGTGGGAGGGAGACCAAGGGTCTCTCAACACTGGGGTGGTTCAGTTCCCCCTGGTGCTCTCAGGCTGAGCACAGCTGTGGCTTCATAGGTCCTGCTCCTGCTTGGATCTCCTCCTGGAGGATTCCCTCTGAGGCAGGGAGCATTGTGCTGACAGTGAGCACAGAGCCACAGGATGGAGCCAGGCCCAGCCCTGGTGCTCCCCAAGGTGGGCTGGGAGGGATGCAGGGCAGCTGTGGAGCTGGTGGCACTGATCTGCCAGCTGCTCAGACATCCCCCCGCCTCAATTTCCAGGAGTTTGGTCCTGCTCTGCAGCTGGGCTCCAATCCCCTGGCCATGCCAGGTCCCAGGAAAATCCCCGTGGTGTGGGGGGTGCAGGAATGATCCCAACACCCACGAGGGGCTGGGGCAGCTCGGCCTGGGGGAAGCCCTGAGATCCAGATGTGTGGGGGAAGCCCCGAGATCCAGATGTGTGGCAGATGGAAGGCAAGGCAGAAGGGGGTGGGCTAAAGGCACGGGAGGATGAAGGGGAGGAATTTGGGGCTGCACACAAGAGGAAATGGGAGCTGATTGTGCCCAGGGGGTTGTTCCATACCAAGGGTGGGGAGAGCCGGGGGGTGCAGGTAAGAGGGAGGAGAATGCACAGGAGGGAGCTGAGGGCTGCAGGAGGTGTGGAGGAGTGCGCAGGAGATGGGGGAAAGGGAGGTTTGGGAGGAATGTGAAGGCAGGGGGTGCGGGGGGTACCGGGGGGTACCGGGGGGTACCGGGGGGCTCCCCAGCGCCGCCCCC
>NW_005054546.1:460633-461110 GCF_000277835.1 Geospiza fortis | reverse complement strand
ACAGACCCTGACGGACTGACGGACGGACACGGGGATGCGGAGCCCGAGACCCCCCCGCACGGGGGCGTGGAGGGGCTTCTCCCTCCCCTTACCCCACACAGCACCGACCCCCAGCCCCAGGAGGGGCAGGGACACCCCTCTGCCCCCGTGATGTGCGTTACATCCTCTCCTGACACGTTCCTGTGCCCCCAGAACTACACTGGGCTCCCTCAGCCCAGCTGTGCTCTCAGCTTTTGGCAACAAATCCCTGCACCCTCAGCACCTCCAGATCCAGACCCCATCACTGCATCCCATCCCTACACCCCATATCTGCATCCTCAAACCCACAGCCCATCCCTGCATCACATCCCTGCACCCCCAGACCCATCCCTGCACCCCAAACCCCATCCCTGCACCCCAAACCCCATCCCTGCACCCCAAACTCCATATCTGCACCTCCAGACCCATCCCTGCACCCCCAGACCCATCCCAGATCAC
>NW_005054546.1:454354-460595 GCF_000277835.1 Geospiza fortis | reverse complement strand
TCCCTGCACCCCTTCCCTGTCTCAGCCCTCCCCCTTGACCCATCCCAGGTGAGTGCTGCTGGCTCTGGCTTCCCATGCTGTGGATTTGGGGAGCCCCTGGAGCACCTTGGGGTGCAGCCGTGTCACCAGGCTGCCTGTGTGTGTCCGCCCTGCCCCCAGCATCCACAAACTCTGCTTTATGGCATTTCCCCCTTGGAATTTCCCTTGCAGGAAGCCTGGCCTGGCTGGAGCTTGCAGAGCTCACTGTGGAACTTTCTCCCTTCCCCTTCCCCTTCCCCTTCCCAGCTGAGTGAGAAGCCCAGAACAGGATCCCCAGGCACCACTTCCTTCCCCCTCTGCAGGCACCTTCCCTGCACGACCTCAGCACCAGCTGGGGTGCAGCAGCAGCACCCCCAACCCCCCCACCTTCAGCATTGCCTAGGGTGAAGCAGCAGCACCCCAAACCCTTCCAGCATTGCCCTGCCAGGGCTGGAGAGCAGCAGCAGCACCCCAAAACCCTCCAGCCTGCAGCATTGCCTAGGGTGAAGCAGCAGCACCCCAAACCCTTCCAGCATTGCCCTGCCAGTGCTGGGGTGCAGCAGCAGCACCCCAAAACCTTCCAGCATTGCCCTGCCAGTGCTGGGGTGCAGCAGCAGCACCCCAAAACCCTCCAGCATTGCCCTGCCAGTGCTGGGGTGCAGCACTAGCACCCCAAACCCTTCCAGCCTGAAGCATTGCCTGGGGTGAAGCAGCAGCACCCCAAGCTCTTCCAGCATTGCCCTGCCAGTGCTGGGGTGCAGCAGCAGCACCCCAAACCCTTCCAGCATTGCCCTGCCAGGGCTGCAGAGCAGAGCCAAGTGCCCCTGCAGCTGCCAGGCTGTGGGAGGTTGGAGCCTTGTGCAGGGCTCTGGAAGGAGCTTGTGCCTCGTGCCCAGCAGCACTGGGAGCTCGGCTGGAGCTGGACACTCCCCAGGGCTGAGCTGCAGCCCCTCAGCCCTGCCTGGGCACCCCCAGGGTGCCCTGGGGGGTTCTGTGACCTGCAGCACATTGGGGTGCAGCTCTGGGGGGTAGCAGTGGGCACAGGCTCACATCTCAACATCCCCTGGGGATTAGCAGCGTGGCTTGACCTTAATCTCCCCGGGCATGCAGGGGCCTGGAGGGGCTGCCCTGGGGCTGGCAGGGCCCCCAGCGCCCCTGGGCCATGCCCTGCCTGGCAAACCCTGGTGCCTTGCCAGGCACTGCAGTCACTCCCAGCCCTGCCCCATGCCAGTGATTGCTCCAAGGCTTCCTGCGCTGGACTTTCCCCCCAATAATTTCTGGTGATCCTCAACACGTGCCCAAACCTGGTGCTCCTGCCTGCCCAGGGTGCCTCTGAGAGACCCCAACATGGTCATGGCCCTGCGCTGGGACCCCACCTCCCTCCTGCCACACTCTGGGGGACCCAAAGCACGGCTCAGATCCATGGGACAGCAGGAGGAGAGGGACAAACATGACCTTGGGTCAACGCTTTGGCTGGAGTAGGACTGGGGCTCTTCCACAGGCTCTTTTATGAAGTGTGTGACATCCCTGTGGGCTGTGCCAAGTCCCCATGGGCTGCACGTGGCTCCACAGGGATGTGCAAAGGTCCCCGTGGGGTTGTGCAAGGTCCTCACCAGGGCGTGCAAGGTCCCTGTGGGGAGTGCCTGGGCCCCATGGGGCTCTGTAAGGAGCCCAGAATGTCAATATTGTCCTTACAGGGCTCTGCAACGTCCCTGGAGGTTCTGTAAGGAGTCCATCGTGTCTGTATGGGCCTTACAGGGTTCTGCAATGTCCTTGGGGCTCTGCAGAGACCCCATGTGGGTCTGTAAGGAACTCATAACATCTGTATTGTCCTTACAGGGCTCTGCAATGTCCCTGGGGCTGTGCAGAGACCCCATGGGGCTCTGTAAGGAACCCTTCATGTCTGCATGGTCTTTATAGGGCTCTGCAATGTCCCTGGAGGCTCTGTAAGGAGCCCATCATGTCTGTATGGGCCTTACGGGGCTGTGCAGTGTCCCTGGGGCTGTGCAGAGCCCCCATGTGGGTCTGTAAGGAACCCATAACATCTGTATTGTCCTTGCAGGGCTGTGCAGAACCCCCATGGGGCTCCAGCTCAGCCTTTCCCCAGTGCCAGGACGCGGTGTCCCCGTGGGGGACACGGGGAGGGTCCAGGGTGTCAGTTCCCCGTTGCATTTCCCCATGGCAGTTCCCCATGGCAGTTCCCGTGTCTCCTGACCCGTCTCCTCCCAGGAGCAGCAGCACAAGATGCCAGCAGCATGGTTGGCTTCCCCCATCACTCCAGAACTTGCTATTTTGGGCACAACCTCATGACTTTTGGGGGCAGGAGCCCTGGGGAAGGGTTGAATCCCCACGGGAGGGGACAGGCTGCAGCAATGTGGGGGTGGCTGTCCCAGCGTGGTGTCCCTGAGCCGGCAGGAATGGGAGGCAAACAGCCCAGAGAGGGGGTCAGCGTGTCCCCTCTCATGCTGTGGGCCTCTGTCACCTCCCTGTGCCCCTCTCCTGGGAGGGGAGGTGGCACCTTGCTCACCTCGCTGGTTCTCCACAGCCTCCCTTGAAGCTGGGAGGCGCCAGCAACACTCTGGACCCCCTGGCACCCCCTGCGCCCCAAACCTCAGCCCTGCTGACCCCAAACCTGGGGTGATGCGACCCCACACAGCACGGGGGACCCAGGTATCCAGCACAGGAGCAGGGGCACCCCCAGGCTGGGCATCCCGGGCACCTACCTGGCAGTGCCTGCGCCCCGGCCGCCCGCCTGCGTCCCCCGCTCACATCGCGGCTCCGCAGCGCTGTGCCTGGTAAAGCCGATTATGCAGCGGCTTTACAGCTCCCCTCCCCAGCGTCCTGCCTGGCTGCAGTGCCTGGCACGGCCCGGGGGCACAGGGGGTCCCTTGGCAGAGTGGTAGGAGCAAAGCTTCACTCAGGTTCTGTGCACCCCTCTCCCAGCCCCGCCTGGGGGTTGTTTGGGCGCCAAAACCCCCAAGAGGAATCTCTGAGTCCTTACCTCAAATTCCAGCCCCCCCCAGCCTGGGGATTGTTTGGTCTCCAAAACCCCAAGAGGAATCTCTGAGTCCTTACCTCAAATTCACCCCCTGGCCAGTCCCTCTCCTGGCCCAGCTCTTAGCAAGCCACCCCATTCCCCCCATCCACAGTGGGTGCTGAGCCCCAGCCCTGCCTGTGCGGTGGAAAGAGATCCTTGGGGGGATCCCTTTGCTGCTGGGGGGGCAGCACAGCACCCCCAAATCCCCCCGGAGAGCAATGATGACAGCACACGGCATGGGAAGGGTTCAGCTGTATTTTGACTCTGGAAGAAAGTACAGGCAGTGATACAGAAGCTTTGCAAGCATAGATACATAACAACCTCCCCAAAACCCACTGGAGTGGGGGGCTTGTCCTGGCACCTTCTCCAGCCCCACCCCTCTGCTGCACTTGAGGTCAGGGGGGGCTGCAGGCATTTCCCAATCGAGGCAAAAAGCCAAGAGATCTGCCAAAGGCTGGATGGGCTCCTGCCAAGGGGGAAGCTGCACCTATCAGACCCCAAAATCTGCCTCACTCGAACAAAAAGCCTTCCTAGGTGCTTTCCTGGCAAACCAGCTCCGACCTGGACTGAACATCTTTCTCTGAATCCCTGAAACAGCTCCTGAGCTCTGGCCACCAGAGATGAGCCTGAATGACTGCAGGAGAGGGAAGGTGGGGGTGAACCCCTCTGGATCAGTGGGGATGAACCCCCCCGGGGCGACGAACCCCTCTGGATGCAGTAGGGATGAACCCCTCTGGATGCAGGGGGGGATGAACCCCTCTGGATCACTGGGGGATGAACTCATTTGTGGGGTGAACCCCTCTGGATCAGTCGGGGATGAACCCCTCTGGATGCAGTGGCTCTCAAAGAAGGGGCCTGGGGGGCCCTGCTGGGGCTGAGCTTGTGGGACTGAGGTCCATCACCCCAGCTGTCAAATCCATCTGGTCCCAAAACGCAGCTCCGGTGTTTTCACTTGCCCTGCTCCATCTCCACTCCAGTGGGGCTCCCAGCCCAACCCCAACCTCAGCTAAGGCACAACTTGGCTGATTTAGAAAAAAGGCAAGAGGTGCCTGGATGGGGAATAAGGGGAATACAGTACATAGAGCAGGGAGTGCAGGCGGGCAGGGGGCTGGGGAGGGGGCGATGGCCACGCAGAGACGTGGGCATCGCCCGCGAGCTGCCGGGAGCCCCCGCGCCAGCACCGCCAGGAATCACAACTCAAAAACGAGAAGAAAAAGGGAATTTTGGCTTCGGATCCCAAGAAAAAAGGGTTGTAAAGGCACTGTGCTCCACTTGAGACAGGACAGCAGCCCCTGTGGCACGCAGCTCCAGTGGGTATGGCTGCGCTTCTCCCTGTCCTATGTAAAAAGCTTTGGCAAAAAAGGTACAATGGAAGGAGCATTTCAACTACAAGCTCCTCCCGCATGGCTGCTCTGTAAACACAGTTCTTTGCTGTCTTTGGCTGAAGTTCTAAAAAATATTTGAAGCTGAAAAGCTATTTTTTGGTTTGGTTTTCTTTATATAGAAATAGATTTTTTTCTTTACAAAAAAAAATCAAAGCATCTTTTAGCACTTTTAATATATATATATATAAAATTCCTGCTATAGAAAACAAAAAAAAAAAACAACCTTGGTTTTTGATATCTTGTTTTTTTAAGGGAAAAAAATTCTGTTGCTTTGGGAAAAAAAAACAAACCTAGCTGGAGACGGGCAGGAACCACAGGAATGCGCCATGGAATTACATGATGCTGCAGTTCTGCACAGCCTGAGCCTGGAAGGGAGAAAGAAAAAGAGAGTTAAGAAGACCCCATTGTCACCATCCATTTGCTCTGACTGCCAAGTGTCCTGTGGGATCCTTTGGATGCCCACAGGCTCTCCTCCATCCTGGCCCTTGGGGTGTGATAAATAAATCCTCCCAAGCTGGGATGTTCATAGTTCCAAAATTTGAGAACTGGTGGTAGGTGATAGATGAGGATTATAATATTGACTAGGAGTATCAATATAGAATTCATTGTATAATCTAATATATAGCTATAAAGTGATGAAATATTCACATTACCAGCATGAACACTCAGCAGCAGTGGAATGAGTGATGTGGAGGATGGGGAATGCTCTGGGGGTGCCAAGTGGGCTGAGTGTAAGATGGAACAGGGTGGGAAGCATCCCTCTCAGAACCCTCTCAGAACTTGTAATCCCTTATAAAGAGGTTTGTGTGAGCTCAAAGAGGAAGAGGAAGAGCAGAGAGAAGGAGAGCAGGGAGGGGACAGGATTGCAGGGAATGCTCTGGGGTGCCAAGGGGGCTGAGTGTAAGATGGAACAGGGTGGGAAGCATCCCTTTCCAATCCTTCCCAGAACCCCCCATCCCTTATAAAGAGGTTTGTGTGAGCCCGAAGAGGAAGAGGAAGAGCAGGGAGAAGGAGAACTGGGAGGGGACAGGATTGCAGGAAGGGGACAGGATTGCAGGGAATGCTCTGGGGTGCCAAGGGGGATGAATTTAAGATGGAACGGGGTGGGAAGCTGCTATGGCCACATCCCTTTCCAACCCCTCTCAGAAACCTCCATCCCTTATAAAGAAGCTTGTGTGAGCTCAAAAAGGAAGAGGAAGAGCAGGGAGAAGGAGAGCTGGGAGGGGACAGCATTGCAGGGAAAGGACAGTGCCAGGACAGGGTGCCCCAGCAGCATGGGGTGAGCTGGCAGCACGGTGCCAGGGACTGGCACTGGCACTGGCACTGACCTGCCTGCGGGGGCTGGAGCTCCCCAGGAGGTAGTTCCTGGTCACCAGGCTGTCCCCGAGGCCGATGCCCGAGTCGCCCATGCTGCGGTAGCTGCGCGTGACGGTGACGCTGGAGCTGGACGAGCCCGAGGACATGGAGGTGATGCCGGTCCCCTCGCCATGTGGGGTTCCTGCACCACAATCTCCGGCACAGAGATGTCCCCTCGGCCTCTGTGCTCCTGCACCAACATTTCTGGCACAGTCAGAGATGTCCCCTCACCTGCTGGAGCTCCTGAAGCAACATCTCTGATGTCCCCTCAACCTTTGGGGTTCCTGCACCAAAACCTCTGTCACAGTCAGAGATGTGCCCTCACCCTCTGGGTTCCAGCACCACAATCTCTGTCACAGTCAGAGATTTCCCCTCGCCCTTTGGGGCTTCTCATCAAAATCTCTGGCAGAGTCAGGGTGTCCCCTCACCCTCTGGGGCTCCTGCA
>NW_005054546.1:448029-453966 GCF_000277835.1 Geospiza fortis | reverse complement strand
TTTCTTTAAATAATATTTAATGAAGGATAAATAATATTTAATTGCTGTTTCAAATCCCAAGTGACTGGGCCCAGCACGCTGCCAGTGGCTGACCTGCCCTGCTGCCCTGAGCTCTCAGCACATGGGAGACACCTGAACTGTGCTCCTGAAAACATCCTCTTCCTCAGCACCTCGTGAGCTGGCAGCTCTCCGATGGGAAGTTTGCTCTTGGAAAGGATTCAGCCTCCTGGAATGGGCAGCAGTGGCTGCAGGAGCTTGGCTCCTCTCTCCAGGGGTGTTTAATACAGAAGAGAATCATAGAATCATGGAATGGTTTGGGTTGGAATGGACTTGAAAGCTCATCTCATTCCAGCCTCCTGCCATGGGCAGGACATCTTCCACTAAACCAGGTCGCTCTAAACCCTGTCCAGCCTGGCCTTGAACACTGCCAGGACTGAGGCAGCCACAGCTTTCCTGGGTAACCTGTGCCAGGGCCTCACCTCCCTCACAGGGAACAATTTCCTTCCAGCATCCCCTCTAACTCTGCCCTCTAACTGTCAGTGGGAAGCCATTCTCCCGTGTCCTGTCACTCCTGACCCTTGTCCAAAGTCCCTCTCCAGCTGTCCAGGAGCCCCTTTAGGCCCTGGAAGGAGTTCTAAGGTCTCCCTGAAGTCTTCTCCAGGCTGCCCCCAGCTCCTCCAGCCTGCCTCCAGCCCCCAGAGCATCTTCATGGCTGCTTTTGGATTTGCTCCAGCAATTCCATGTCCTTCTTGTGCTGGGGGCACGAGAACTGGACCCTGCACTGCAGGTGGCTCTCACAAGGGCAGAGTAGAGGAGAACAATCCACCAGCTCAGCGTGCTGGTATCAATCTCAGCACAGCTCTTCAGATCCAGAGAACTCAGAGGGAAGTGGATGATGGATGCCCCATTGAGCTCCTGCAGAGCTCTGGAAGTGACATCTAGATGATTGTTGAAGATTGCAATGCAAGATGTTTTCTATTACCATCTGTATGGCAGATTACCTTGTCAAGTGGGCAGTTTGCCTTATCTCTCTCTTTGAGTGACCACATTCACACCTCCCTCGGGAGGGGACATCTGCTGATAACAGGCTATTGAATATCAGTGCATGACTGATAAGAACGATAACATCCCATTGTGAGATGCTCCGCCCAGAGGGAGGAGCCAAGCATTGCTACCCAGATATAATCCAGAGGTTTTGAGACACCAGCAAAGCTTTCTTCACTGCATTCCCCAGAGGAACAGCAGCTGCCTCTTCCTCCACTGGATCTTCAGAGGAAAAATTCATCCTCTACAGATCCTCCTTGCTCCAACAGAACCACACCTGATACTTCAGGACGACTGCAGCCACATTTCCAATGGAACTGCTACCAACACCCCACACGGTGTCAGGTTGGGTTCTGCATCTGTCAGTGTTGTTCTGGTGTACTGCATTGTTTATTTTATCCTTTTATTTTTTTTTCCTTTCCCTATTAAAGAACTGTAATTTCCTGCTCGGATATTTTTGCCTGCGAGCCCCTTAATTTAAAATTTATAGCAATTCAGCAGGGTGGGGAGGGTTTACATTCTCCATTTCAGGGGAGGCTCCTGCCTTCCTTAGCAGACTCCTGTCTTTCCAAACCAAGACAATGATCTTCCACCCTCACTGAGGCTCAGCTTGGCCACAATGGCACCTCTCTGCACGTGGTTCCTGCGGGCACCTCGTGTGCAGGGCACACACACCCAGCAGGATGGGCTGCTGGGGCGCTGGGCTGCAGCCAGGGATGTTTCTCTGGGAGAAGAGGCTGCAGCTCTGCTCCTGGCGTGCTGCCTGCTCCCTGCCCACTGCCTGCTGCCCCTCCTGGTGCATCTTTCAGCTCTGTATGGGGAAAGATGGGCTGAGAGGAAGGACAAAGCCACCTCTGGATTTGTTCCAGCACCCTCATGAAGCAGAGAGGACAGAGCAGCTGCTGACAAGAAGTGTCATCCATCACCTTCCCACCATCCTATCCTCCAAGCAATGCCCAGCCTCCCTCTGACTCTTCTGGCCCTTATCATGGTACATCAGGGTTCTTTAGGGCTGGAGACAACTTCCAGCAAGGTCTTCAGAACTTTTTTAGTGAGCAGTAACCTCCTCCAGATGCCAGAGCTCTGTTGGCTTCTCTGATGCTGCTGTTTCCACAGCAGCCTCCCCACTGCCTTCTCCTGTATGCCTGATCCTGCTCTGAGCTCCCTCCCACCCTGTCTGAAGCTGCACCCCCTGGGACCCCTTGGAACCAGCAGCATCCCCTACCCAGGGCCCTACTCACATGGTGGTGGCGGTGGTGGATGCTCATTTCATCATCATCCTCATCCTCATCATCATTGATGATCACAGTGCGCACCAGTTTCCTCATGGCCACCTCCTGCAGGGGACAGGGGGTCAGTTGGGAGGGTCAGAGCCTGTCACCCCCCATCCCTGTGCCAGAGCTGCCAGGGGCTCTCACCTCCCCGTTGGAGTTGATGAGGGCGGTGCGCAGGCTGTCCCCGGAGCCCCAGCTGCTCTGCGCTTTCCACACCAAGTTACTGGGGGGGCTGTGGGTTGCTCCAGCTCCCGAGGCCCAGATCTAGGGAGAAAAGCAGGAGCCAAGTGACTTCTCTGGTCTGCAGACTCCACAGCCCCAGGGTCTATCACCACACCCCAATCACTCCATGTAAGTGGCCTGGCAGGGTTTGGGATCTTGCCTGGATCCTCCACCAGGCAGGGACTCACCGTGACCACCTGGCCAGCCTTGAGGGTGAACTTCGGGGGGAAGCGGTAGGTGAGGGGGGGATCATCCCCATTCTGCCTCTTGATCTGCCAGTTCCCCATGGCCTGGTCCTGTGAGAGAGAGCAGCGACCCTCAGAACCCTGGTTCCTCTCCAGCTTGTCCCATTCACCTCCTGCCCCTAGGGTGAAGTAGGGCTGAACCTCACCCCAGGGACCCTAGGGTGTCAGGAGCCAGGGCATCCCTCTGGCTGTCCTGAGCAGCCCAGACCCCTGCCAGGGGGCTCAGGGACCCTGGCACAGAGCCCAAAATGCCCCTGTGGTTTTGATTATGACCCGTGGAGCAAATTACCAACCTTAGATAAAGATCTGCAAGCCACAACAGTTTAAGTAGAATAATACTGAAGTTATCACTAGGTGAAAAAATAGATTTTAGGGTTTTCAGAATGGGGGTTCAGGGGGCAAGATGGAAGGATCTGGGCATGTCCAGCCTTTCTCCTTCTTCTTCTTCTTGGCCTCCATCTCCTGCTGTGATGGTGGCACTTACAGATTGGTTTAGAGTAGAAGCTCACTGTCTAACACAGGTGATAGGTATTGGGAAGTAATTGTAAACATTGTATATGTAATTTTCAGTATAAAGACATAACACCACCCCAGGACAGGCAGAGTGCCTCTGTCTGTCCTGCTGAGCTGACCTCAGCAGGACAGGAGAAATAATTTTATAGATAAGAAACAATAAACAACTTTGAGACCGAGAAATGAAGAGCCCTGACTCCTTCAAGCACTGGGCTGGGAAAACAGACTTTCCAACTTTTCTCGGGGTCACTCTGACCAGCTAGAGACCCCAACACTAGGGTTCTCCCCAAAGGCAAGCTCACCTCGTTGGACTTGTTCCTGAGACGGACAAACTTGCCCTCCAGGTCCACCTCCTCCACGCCAACACGGCCACTGGTCCGGGCATGGTGGGAGAAGCTGGTCCGGCTCTCGCTGTCCTCCAGCTTCCTCTTCTTGGAGGAGCCTGGGGTGGACAGGTGGCTTCGGGATGCACCTTTGTGGGACGAAGGGCTGGGGGACAGCCTCAGCCTGGCAGGGGAGAAGAGGAGATGAAGCCAGTGAGGACACAAGGGCTGGGACCCTCATGGCCCAGAGCTGGGCACAGCACCCTGAGCTCACCGCTCCTCCTCGCCCTCCAGCAGCTTGCGGTAGGCGTTGATCTCCATATCCAGGGCCAGCTTGATGTCCAGCAGCTCCTGGTACTCGTCCAGCTGCTGCTGCATGCGCGCCCTCATCTCGGCCATCTCCCGCTCCTTGTCGGACAGCAGGCGCCGGTTGGTCTCGCGTTCCCTGGCCAGAATGTCCTCCAGGTCGTGCAGCTTCGCCTCCTTGGCAGCCAGCTGTGGGGAAGGGACAGGTTGATCTCCTTGAGCCAGGTCTTATGAGCTCTCGGAGATCTAGATCACACCTGAGATAGCTCAGCCACCTCAGATGGCATCAAATCGGCAGGATGGCTTATGGGGTGGTGTTGGAAACAGAAAAGTTTTAATAAAGGGCAAAATAACAAAGCTCTTTACAGAGAAAAACTGAGCCAGGGGCAAGAGGCTCTTGTTCCTGGTAAAAAACCTCACAAAAGCAATTAGTTCCTTTGTTCCCTTCTTTTTCTAGTAAATTGCTTAGGTGGGACTTTTTGGCTCCTCACCAATTGGCTATCCTTAAATTTGAGGTGAAGTCCCCAAGGTCCTATGAGGTATCTTTTTACCCAATTGAGGAGAGAAACTTCTGGGCTTATTTCCTTTTTTTAAGGAGACAAAAGATAATTTGGTCACTCCGTCAACAGGGGGCACATCTCCACAGGGAGGGAAGGCGAGCCACTCCCCCTGGGACCATCCCCAGGGCAGACATCCCAAGGAACCCTTTGGTCTCCACTCACCTGCTTCTGCAGCTGGCTGACTTCTGAGGAGAGGTTGTCAATGCGGATGCGGGTCTGCTGCAGCTCCTCGTGGGCAGCACCCACCATGTTGCTGTTCCTCTCAGCTGACTGCTTGGCATTCTCCAGCTGGGGAACAGGACGGGGGGGGCATCAGCATCTCATCACCTACAGCCCACCCGCGCTCTTTGGGGCTGGAGGGAGAGCAGAGCGGCATGGGGAAGCTGCTCACCTTCGCCCCGTAGGTTTTCTCCAGTTCCTCCTTGTAAAGCCTGATCTGGGCCTCGTGCTGGCTGCGCAGCTCCTGCAGGGCCTCGGAGAGTTTGCTCTCAAACTCGCGCTGCCGCCCGTTGTCGATCTCCACCAGGCGCGTCTCGTGGCGCCGCTTGGTCTCCCGCAGCTCCTGGGGACAGCAGGGGACACTGGGCTGTCACAGACATGTTCTATGAAAAATCCTTTCCTTAGGGCTTTTCCTCCTGAGAAGCTGAGAGGCCTCAGGAACAAAATGTAAGCAATGCTTATCTGCTGCTGTGGAATGCAACAGGTGCATCTGTGATTGGTCTCATGTGGTTGTTTCTAATTAATGGCCAATCACAGTCAGCTGGCTCGGACTGTCTGGTCAGTCACAAGCCTTTGTTATCGTTCTTTTTCTATTCTTAGCTAGCCTTCTGATGAAATCCTTTCTTCTATTCTTTTAGTATAGTTTAAATATAATATATATCATAAAATAATAAATCAAGCCCTCTGAAACATGGAGTCAACATTCTCGTCTCTTCCCTCATCCGGGGACCCCTGTGAACACAGCCACACTGGGTCACCTCAGGGAGGGGACACAGCACAGCCCGTGGGGGTGATCCAAGCCCTGTGATGTGGCAGCACATCCCAGCTCACCTCGCTGTAGATGTTCTTCTGGAATTCCAGCTCCTCCTTCAGGGTCTGCAGCCGGTTCTCGGCATCCACACGGCGCAGCATCTCATCCTGCAGCTGCTTCTTGGCTTCACCCAGGGCGCTTTCCAGCTGCCAGGGGATGGAGAAGGAACATCACAGAGGGCTCTGGACATGGCTGGGGAGCCACAACCCAGCTGCATCTGCCCCACAGCCCCTGGCAGCCACAGGCAGGGGGGTAAAAAGGGATCCTTGGGTCAGCTGCCACTGCTCACCTTGGCCACCTGTCCCCTCAGGTCTCTCACTTCATTTTCCAGATTCCTCTTCTCACCCAGGGCCGTGGAGAGCGCAGCCTCCTTGGAGTTAAGCAAAGCCTCCACGTCCTTGAGGCGTGCCTGGGCAGTCA
>NW_005054546.1:430329-447952 GCF_000277835.1 Geospiza fortis | reverse complement strand
AGGAACTGATGGAGTTGCTTTGGTTCAAAGGGACCTTAAAGCTCATCTAGTTCCACACCCTGCCATGGGCAGGGACATCTTCCACTAAACCAGGTGGCTCCAAGCCCCATCCAACCTGGCCTGGAACACCTCCAGGGATCCAGGGGCAGCCACAGCTTCTCTGGGCGCCTGTGCCAGGGCCTCAGCAGCCTCACAGGGAAGAATTTCTTCCCAGTATCCCATCTAACCCTGCCTTTTGGCAGGGGGAAGCCATTCCCCCTTGTCCTGTCACTCCAGACCCCTATCTGAAATCCCTCTCAAAATTTTCTAGTCCCTCGAAGTACTGAAAAGGACTCCAAGGTCTTATCAAGCTTCTCATCCACCAAAACCTCCAAGTTCTCCTCAGGGCTGTTCTCAGACAAGCCTGTGCGCTGTACCCCGAGCACACAGAGTGTCACTGCAGCTCCCCTCTGATCACTCCCAAAAGGGCTGCACTGCTGACACCAAGAACAACCCACACGGGGCCCATCCCATCCCAGCCAGCCAGCACAGCCAGCCCTAGCTGGGATAGCGGGAAGCAGGAAGGGCTGGGAATGACTCTCAGAGCAGGAGGAGTGTCAGGGCGCAGCACCAGGTGCAATCTGCACCCCCCAGCATGGCAGGAGAGCAGAGCTGACCAGGCTGGGGCTGGCCTGGCACTGTGTGCTGGCATGCAGGGCAGCGTGGTGGGACACAGCTGTGGCACAGCAGTGTGGAGACCCTGGGGGGGGCATCCCCTGGTCTAGGGAGACACAAGAATCCTCCCTCAAAAAGCTGTTAGATCCCACTGGCTCCTTCCCCTGCTTCTATGTCTGTTCCCATGTCCCTGAGCCACTCCTTCCCTGTTCCCTGAGTGGCCTGTCACAGACACATTTTATGAAAAATCCTTTCCTTAGGATTTTTCCTCCTGAGAAGCTGAGAGGCCTCAGGAACAAAATGTAAACATTGATTATCTGCTGCTGTGGAATGCAACAGGTGCATCTGTGATTGGTCTCGTGTGGTTGTTTCTAATTAATGGCCAATCACAGCCCAGCTGGCTCGGACTCTCTGTCTGAGACACAAGCCTTTAAGTTATTAATTCTTTCTTTTTCTATTCTTAGCTAGCCTTCTAATGAAATCCTTTCTTCTATTCTTTTAGTATAGTTTAAGTATAATATATATCATAAAATAATAAATCAAGCCTTCTGAACCATGGAGTCAGATCCTCATCTCTTCCCTCATCCTCAGACCCCTGTGAACACCACCACACTGTCCCTCACCTTTGTACTGCCCCGAGAGCAGGGTCAGCCCCCAGGCCCCTGCAGAGATGAAGTGCCCTAGGTTGACTATACGATGCTTTTATCCCCAATCATCTGTTCTGTTGATGCTGAATAGTAAGTTTTGCACCTTTAAGCCTTGTTGCAGAGAGTGAAGGGGCCAGAGAAGAAGCAGCAGTTTGTTTTCAGACACTGCCCTCACTCCTCCACATTCCTGATCCTGGACTGCGCTGTCTGAGGATGGACAGGCAGAGGGGACAGAGCTTTCCTTTGTTTTAGTTAGTTTAGCTAGCTGAGGCAAAGAAGTTCTCTGGACTGTGGCTTTTTTCTTCCCTTTTTCTTTGGACCTGTTCAGCCCTGCTCTGGCCTGAACACCAGCAGAGCACCAGCAGCTGCACGCGGCGCCTGTGGCCACCAGGCTGGGCCTGGCCCGTGACATTTCCAGCACTGGAGGGACTGATCAGAGCCTGAGTGAGATGAACTGCAGCCCAGGGAGGGACTTTCTCAGTTTGTCATCTCTTTTGGAGCAGCAAGGGGTTTTATTGTTTAATATTATTTAGGTTTTATTATTTAATAAACAAATAAATTTTTTAAAAGTAATAAATAATTATTATTTAAATTTTTTTTCCAAGGAGGTATTTTCTCCTGGACCGGTTGTGGGGAGGGGTCAATTGAATCTGCTTTCCTAGAGGAGCCCCTTTGGGGATTGTCTCTCAAATTTGCCCTGAACCAGGACTGTAAGCCAGACCCTCTGCATGTGGGTGCTGGCACCTGCACATCTCACCACAGGGCTGAATAAAACATCTGTGCATATTATGCAAAGATCCTTTTTGCTTCCTTACCCTGGACTATACTAGCAGCTATTCAGACTGCTGCACAGCATGACACGGATCTGCACTGTGAGGGGTGGCAGAGGGCACCATGGCATGGGACACTCAGATGTGTTAGCATGGCAGAGGGCACCATGGCATGGGACACAGATGTGTTAGCGTGGCTCAGCACGGCATGGCTCAGCTCTGAGGTGGGGCTGGATGGTGGAGCAGCAGCTGGGGAGGAGCTGGAACTGCCCCATGGCCAGTGCTGCCCACTCTGGTGCCCAGGCAGAGGAGTCCTGTGCCAGAGCCAGGAGTTTGGTGCCTCTCCTGGAGCAGCCAGGGAGCAGCAGGGGCTGGCACTGCCCTGCTGTGGCTGTGCCTCGCTGTGAGCTCAGCTGGTGCCTCAGCTGTGGTGCCTCAGTCCCCAGCCCCACCTCTGCCACCACCATCCTGGCCCCCCTCTCTTTTCCAGCCACTCAGAGCCGCTCCTCATCCCCGCCGTGTGACCAGGGAACCTGATCTGACTGCACACCAAAACACAGCCTGGAGCTATTTCGGTCGGTCCTATTAAAAGAAAACACCCAAGGGCTCCCCAGCAGCCGCCAAGCCCGGGCTGGGACTGTCACCCCTCCCGGGGCCAGGAGGGAGCACCAGAGCCGGGACACCGAGGTGACAAACCCAGGAATGGCTGAGACACTCTGTGTGTCCCATGGCAGCATCCAGACCCCATCCAGAGCCCATCCAGAGCCCATCCAGAGCCCATCCCAGAGCCCATCCCAGAGTCCATCCCAGAGTCCATCCAGAGCCCATCCCAGAGTCCATCCCAGAGTCCATCCAGAGCCCATCCCAGAGTCCATCCCAGAGTCCATCCAGAGCCCATCCCAGAGTCCATCCCAGAGTCCATCCAGAGCCCATCCCAGAGTCCATCCCAGAGTCCATCCAGAGCCCATCCCAGAGTCCATCCCAGAGTCCATCCAGAGCCCATCCCAGAGTCCATCCCAGAGTCCATCCAGAGCCCATCCCAGAGTCCATCCCAGAGTCCATCCAGAGCCCATCCCAGAGTCCATCCCAGAGTCCATCCAGAGCCCATCCCAGAGTCCATCCCAGAGTCCATCCAGAGCCCATCCCAGAGTCCATCCCAGAGTCCATCCAGAGCCCATCCCAGAGTCCATCCCAGAGTCCATCCAGAGCCCATCCCAGAGTCCATCCCAGAGTCCATCCAGAGCCCATCCCAGAGTCCATCCCAGAGTCCATCCAGAGCCCATCCCAGAGTCCATCCCAGAGTCCATCCAGAGCCCATCCCAGAGTCCATCCCAGAGTCCATCCAGAGCCCATCCCAGAGCAGCACCCGGAGCACCAGGAATGGACCCAGGAGCAGCAGGACAGAGCTCCCAGACTCGCAGGTGGGGGATGTTGGAAGCTCCTGGATTAGCCAGGAGCAGATTTTCCTGCATTTCTTTCTGTTTCCTGACCCGAGCCAGCATGGAGAAGTTATTCTGTTATTTTGGGTTTCAAAACCCCAGGTTTCAAAATCCCAGGCTACTGTTTTTAAGTGCAAACCTCCCTTCAAATCCCAGGATATTCCATGTTAAAAGAGCAGGAATTCCACTTAAGGACAGTTTAAAAAAACCCCCACAATTCCTACATGTACAGTAAGGAAATTCAGAATCACTTAAAGTGCTGCTGTCAAGAAAAGCAGAGCCCAAGAGCCTCTGGGAATCCAGGAGCAGCTTGCAGACTTTTTCTTGGAAGTGAATGAAGATCTGTCTTCTGCCTTTCTTTCAATTTCTGAAAGCTCCTTTCCCAGCCCAGAACACTCTTTATTGTGGTGCAAAGGGCTCAGTGTGACATGTTGGATCTCTAATGAATTCTAGAATCTATCCATGGTCGGATTTTCATATTCTAATGTCTGGGGCTCCCAGGTAAGGGGGTCTCAATGCCATGCGCAGAGTATGATTTCATAGCCCATAAATTCCATAAACCAGCCTCTTTTATGTCTAAATAGCATTTCAGCAGTCTAGAGAATTTGGAATTTTGCCCACAGTGGAATAACTGACCAAGAAATGCTGCTTTTTTCAGGGAACCACAGTCTCATTTGCTGCTGGAGCTCTGCTGCTGGGTCCTTCCTGTTCAACCCCCTCCTTTCGTGCCAGTGACTCACAGGACAGGAGTGCCAGCTGGGAGTGGGTCCCAGGCTGCTCCAAGGCTCCCTGGGTTTTCCCATCTGGCCCTGCCTCAGCCTCCGTGGCCAGTGTGGCCACCCCAGCACTGCTGGTGGGGTGCAGCCCTGTCCTTCCTGAGGAGTGATGGGGCTGCTCCTCATCCCTGGGGTTTGGGGCTGCTCTCTGCTCATCCCTGGGGTTTTGCTGTTTGTTTGGGTACAGCTGGAGGACACTCCAGGCTCGTTGGGATGGGGCTCCAGCACGACCTGGATGGTGTCACTCTTTCAAGGGGCAGCAGCTCCATTGACCAGGGGCAAACAGAGGGGGAAATGCTGAGGGTTGCACTTGTGCCTGCAGCAGATTTGCCTCTCCAGGGACCAGAAGCATCCAGGGTTCTGGGCATCAAGCCCCATAGTAAATCCCAGATGGCTCAAGGACAAATCCCTTTTGCTCAGAAGCCTCCTGTGCTCAGCTCTGGGTTCCACTGTGAGGAGGAGAACCAGGGGCTTGGAGCAGCTCTGCCAGAGGGAGAGGGGTGAGACAAATCCTCTCCTGCCCCCTGTTCTGGGGGGTCCAGTCAGGCTCCCTGGGGCTCAGCATCTCCCCCATGTTCCTTCCAGACACAGCCTGACCCCAAAGGTGGCAGCAGCCTCTGGAGAAGGAATGAGCACACAGGTGAGTCCTCTCTGGCCATGGGGACCCCCAGCCCCAACCACTCCAGGCCAGCCCTGCTGGTCCCTGCTCCAGCCCAGCCAGGGTTTGAGTTTTCCCTTCTCCTGCCCTCAGGTCCTGCTTTTATTCCAGGGAAGCCTCACAGGCTCCAGCTGGCGCTGGGCTAAAAATAAAAACTTCCATGGCAGCTGTGTCACTCCCACCTCCCTGGAGAGGAGGACGAAGGCAGACCTTCCTCCTCCTCCCCAGAGTGTTTCACTGGCCCCTGCTAGAGCCTACGAGATCCCAAATTCCCCAGTGAAAAGGGAAGCAGAGGCTCATTCTGGAGGGCTGGGTGCCTCCAAATCCCACAGGATTTGATCCCCTGTGCTGCGAGAGCCACGGGTGCAAACAATCCAAGAGGAGAAAAAACAACAGAGGCATCAAATCCTCAAGAAACAAATGTCTCAAGAGAAAAGATGGAGGGAAAAGGGGCCTCAAGACATTTTATTTTTAGCTTTTAAAAGCAGGAAGAAGGGAAAAAAAAAAAAAGATTGAAAATTGCAGCCGAGCTGCCAGAAAATCCAAATGTTAATGGAAAGTTGGATCTGCTGTGGCTGCGCTCAGCACAGACAGACACGAGGCTGTGAAGTCAGAGAGGGCTCAGGGACAGCCCCACAGAGCAGCATCTGCTACTGCTCCCCCCTGTCTGCCCCAAAATCCCAGCCAGGAAACCCGGCAGGTCTGGGCTCTCCCTCTGGAAAAGTCAAGACAGGACAGAGCTGTTGGAACAGCTCCAGGCAGAGCCCACCAGGCTGCTGGAGAGATGCCAACCCTCTCCGAGATGCCAGAGCCCACTGAGTGCGTTTTTAGGAAACACTCTTTGGTTTCCCTCTCCACTGTTAGTGCCCACAAGTGTTCCTGAAGCACGGGCAGCGCTGGGCTTTGTGCGCTGGGAGAGGATCAATGAGTGGGATGGAGCTTGGGGAGGCACAGCTCCCCTCCCTCCCTGCCTCCCAACTGCAGCTGCCCCACCCTGCAAAAGCTGCCAGCTCAGGGAACTCGCTGGCTCCTGCCCCATCCATAAATCTTTATGGAGCTCTGCAAATCCCCTAGATTGCAGATCCCAGTCCCACCTGGCTGCCAGGGCCCACAGCTGCCTGCTCCTGGCTATCCCAAAAAAGGCTTTGACACGTTCACAGCTTGGGCAGGAGTGGCAGTGTGTGTGCCCAGATTGCTGGGAGGACCCAGAAAATCTGCTTTGCTGCACCTTGGGCAGGCTGCTTGCTCTCCATGGCACTGCCTCCAGTGCCCGGGATCTGCCCCAGCATCACCACACTGTCATGGTTTGACACTGGTGCAACGCCAGTGCCCCCATGAAAATACATTGTCCCTGGTGTCTGCTGTGAGATGTGACCAGGAATAGAGCAAAGCAGGCCCCAATTTAGGAATAAAGAAGGTAAAACTTAATTAACCTACAACTATATGTAAAAAAAAAAAACACACAGAAAGAATGAAAACCTTCCAAAAACCATTCCTCCTCCCCTCACCAAATTTCCAACACATCTATCTCTCAGATCACCAACTCTCAGTCCATCACCACCCTTTAGACAATCAATTCTCAGTTCATCGAGGAGTGAGGAGTCTCTCATATTATAGGTTTCTTCTGGAAACACAGTTGAGACCTTGTGTGTTTCCATGTCACACGTGGCACCGTGTCACACCCATGCCAGGGATCATCACCCCACTGCAGGCATTGCTCCCCACTCCCAGGGCTTGCTTTGTTCCCCCACCCAAGAGAGCAGGGGCCCCACAGGATGAGGAGAGGCAGAGCTGGAAGAGCTCTGCAGTGGGGCAATGGGAATGTGGCAAAGCAGCTTCTCCCAGCTTCTGACTCATCTGTGCCGCAGCAGCTCTGCCAAATCACCAGGATAAACACGGGCTGGTCTCCATGCAGGGGAGCTGGAAATAGCCAGCATGATGCACAGCAAGGACAGTGTCTGCACGGAGCCAGCATCCTGTGGGGCACCAGAGGCAGCTGGGCACGCCAGCACCAGCCGTGTGCATGGAAACAGCTCCCACATCTGGCATCAGAGGTGCCAAGGACCCTCCCCGGTGCCAGGGTCAGTGCTGGCCCTCCTGATGCACTCATGGCATGCTCAGCCATGGGGATGAGGGGCTTGTCCAGCTCTGTGTGGCCCCTGTGGAGCACAAAGAGCTCACTGGCATCTCCCAGGAGCTGGGCTTCCCCTCCTGGAATTGGGATCTGGCCTCTCCTTGCATCCTTGAAATGAACCAAAACTGCTGCTTCGTTGGGAACCAGGACAAAGCTTTTCACGGGGAGGCAAACAGACCCCCCCGTCTAGAAGCCCCCAAATCCAAGATGTTCTTAAAATGAACCAAAACTGCTGCTTAAAATGAGTTTAAAATGAACCAAAACTGCTGCTTCGTTTGGAACCAGGACAAAGCTTTTCATGAGAAAGCAAACAGGTCCTCCTGTCTAGGACTCCTCAAATCCAAGATGTTCTTAAAATGAACCAAAACTGCTGCTTAAAATGAGTTTAAAATGAACCAAAACTGCTGCTTCGTTGGGAACCAGGACAAAGCCTTTCACGGGGAGGCAAGGAGACCCCCCTGTATAGGATTCCCCAAATCCAAGATGTTCCTGTCCCTCCACAGCTCCCATCACCAGGAACACTGCTGGGAGCTGTGGCTGCACACCTGACCATGCTGATACCCCCAGGAATCAGCCACACACGTCCCTCTGAAGGTCTGGAGAAGTTTTTCTCCTGCTGGATGCACCAGAACAAAGACCTGTGACCCTTCAGCCTCCCTTCCTGCCACAGGAGAAGCACTTCAGCTCCAGCAGCACCACAACAGCCACGGGCTGCTCAAGAGCTCCAAGCACATTTCTGACAATAAATAGAGTATTAATTGTTCAGAATTAACAATGCTGCAGCTCGGTGCTGGCTGGGGAGCCCCAGAGTGGCTCACTCCCTGTCCAGGCTGTCACGCCAGCTGGTGACTCACCAGCAGCTCAAATGGAAATCCCAAATCACCAACTGACGCGGCTGCTTGGGCTGAGTCCCCCACTGTAACAGCCCCTGGTTTTGGAGGGAGTTCCAGAGCTGGAAAAGGGGGGTTTTGCCCTTTTGCCACATGGGAGTCATCAGGGGAATGGGAAGGATTTGGTTTTCTACAGCCCACGTTGTGTTTTTGGGGGAGGTTTGTGTCAGGCTTAAATCTGTGCTTCTGCACAAAGGGCAGGACTTGTCCTCCATGGACAAGTGTCCCATGCATCACAACACCCCAGTTTTGTGTCTGCCAGAGCCTGCCTGCCTGGGACACCCCCTGAGAGCTGTGGGACCCCATCTGCTGCCTGTAGGACCCCCTGTAACCCATGGAAATCCTTTTCTCAGCTGCCTGGCAAAAGCTTTTCCAGGGTGCAGCAAGCCCCAGGAGATAAATGCAAAGAGGATGCAAAGCGCGAGGAGGATCAGCCCTGGAGTCCCAGTGCTGGGGGGAGCACAGGGAGCCCAGCAAAAGGAGGGCAGGATTTCCCTGTGGCGAATTTTGCCACCAAGCCCTGGGTTACCTGGAACCAGCCTCCAGCCTGGGGGGACAGCAAAGAGCTACCGGCTGAAACTTGATTTAGCAAAGCTGGCCCAGTCCCAGCTCTGTTACCAGAGCTGGTCCTGAAGAGCTTGGGGATTACACGGCGCTGGGAAAACCTGGCCAGTGTCTGTGCAGGGGGCTGAGCCGGGGGTTTGCTTGTTGAAAAAACTGCATTTTCCACTGAAAAACGTCACCAAACACTTGAACAGGCTGCCCAGGGCAGTGGTGGAGCTTCCCCCTTCCTGGAGAGATTTAACAGACAGGTGGATGTGGCATTTGGGGACACAGCTTAGTGGTGGCCTTTGGGGGAACTCAATGATCTTGGAGCCAACCTAAACTATTTATGTGATTCTATCTCTGTATAAACCTGAACATCTCAACTTCTCAGAGCACCAAGAAGTGTTCTGGCCAACCCCACTGCAGCCCAGGCTCAGCACAACCCAAACCCATCCATTCCAAACACGCCAGCCTGCCTTTCCTTACCTTCCCATGAAATCATGAATTGGGTTAGCTAAAAGACACTTGATGGCCTGGGATTGAATCGTCCTAAATATAGATTAAAGCAATAATACCCCCTATCAAGAAAAAGAAACGTGCTAAAAAGATTTTGGAATTGAGCTGGAAAGTGAATTTTTTTTAGACACAACTCAAATATGTCAATACACCACCTTCCACACTGCTCAATTCCACCTTCTGAGGGCAAGATTCCAGTAGGAGAGACACGAGAAAAAAAGCTTTGAGATCATGGAATATTCTCAGTTGGAAGGGACCCACAAGGATCACAGATTTCAACTCCTGCACAGGACAGCCCCAAAAACCCCACCATGTGCTTGAGGGCGTTGTCAGCTTGTTTTTCCCAACCCAGAGTTTGCTAACAGCTTGCAGGGTTGTGTGTTGCTGACTAAAGCCAAAGCCTTTGGGAAGAGGAGGGAAGTTGGAAATTCCAAGTCTTTATGCCACTACTCTGAACATTCACCATTTTAACAAGTCAGATTTGTACCATTAATAAAGTTAAATTACATGTTAAGTAATAACAAATTAACAATTAAGCTTTGGACTGGATGAATTTGAAGGAGTTTTGCCCAGCCTTGACTATCTTACTCCAAGCCAGCTTTTGAATAATTGGGCTAAAACTCAATGGGAAAGTTGTGGGTTTGGTGTTTTTAATCACCCAGAGCAGCTCTGAGTGTTGCCCCTCCATGGAAGCCCCAGAACATTCTGTTCACTTCAACACATCCCAAACCCATAAACCAGCACCTCAAAGGACGAGGACAAAGCAGAGATTCCCGGTGTTTCCCGGGGAGATGGTGGGAGCCTTACAAAGGCAGTTAAAACCAGGGAGCTGAGTCACTGTGTTAGTCATACCTTCAGGACAGGAGCACTGGGGGAAAACAGCCCTAACTGGCGACACAGCCAGGATGTGCAGCAGGGATGCAATGCCAGGGAGGCAATCCCAGCCCCAGGAGCAAGGAAACATGCTGCCACTGAGCAGATGTGGCTGTAACTCCCTTCCCTCTGCTCTCATGTGCAGCTCCTGAGCCCAAAGGGGAGTGGAAAGGATGAGGAGGTTGCTCTGTACCTGCTGTATCCTGATCCACAATGGAAACATGTGCAAGCTGGGACAAGGCAGAAAGGAGCCAAGAGAGGTTAAACAGCCCCAGGAGCAAGGAAACATGCTGCCACTGTGCAGATGTGGCTACAAATCCCTTCCCTCTGCTCTCATGTGGAGCTCCTGAGCCCAAAGGGGAGTGGAAAGGATGAGGAGGTTGCTCTGTACCTGCTGTATCCTGATCCACAATGGAAACATGTGCAAGCTGGGACAAGGCAGAAAGGAGCCAAGAGAGGCAAAAGAGCCCCAGGAGCAAGGAAACATGCTGCCACTGAGCAAATGTGGCTACAAATCCCTTCCTTCTGTGCACACCTGCAGCTCCTGAGCCCAAAGTGGTGTGGGAAGGATGAGGATGTCACCCTGTACCTGCTGCATCCTGATCCACAATGGAAACCAGAGCCCTGTGCAAGGTGGGACAAGGCAGAAAGGAGGCAAGAGAGGCAAAACAGGGGATGAGTTCAAGGCCTCCTTTTCCTCTTCAGAAGCAGCAGCAGCTCACCCCGTTTTCCATAAACTGGGTACGCAAAGCTTCTGGCCAGCAACATTTGCTTAAGAAACAAAGCAGGGGATTGTTGGCTCCAGATGCCACACATACTCCTGGGAACAAAAGGGTTTGCTAGGCCGGCTCCAGCAGCAGATAAAGGCACCCGAGGTGTTTACATTGCCCACAAGGTCTGTTTGCATGTGGCGGTGGCAGCAGTTGAGTCACTGCCGGCACAGGGAGCTGCAGCTGCTGCTGGGGGGGCTCTGGGGATGGATGGGGATGGGATTCCAGCAGGAGAACGCGGCTCAGCACAGGGATGAGCAGTGACCAAGGTGCCTGGTGCGCTGTGCCACGTGCAGAGCTGCCAGCACACCTCCCTGCACCGCGCAGGGACGGAGCCCAAACCTGCTTGGCACGTGGGCAGGAAATCAGCACTTCCCCAGAGCGAGGTCTGCAGATGTGGCATCCCTAGAAAGCAGAATTTAGCCCCAATTGCTGCTTGCACAGGGCTGCCAGTGAACAGAAGCACCATGAGATGCTCCAGCCTCCCCACCAGGTCCCTCCTGCCCAGCCTCACCTGGCCAGCACACACCCAGCACCAAACCCACCCCAGGCTGGTGAATTTTTGCCCTGGAACTGCAGAGCTGAGGCTGGGTGGCACAAAGCAACATCTCTGCCCTGAAAGGGGAGCCTGGTGCCCACCCAAACAGCAAAACACAATGCCCACAGCTGATGCTGCTCTCCTCAGTGCTCCCCTTCCCTCTAAAGCCCCCAACACGGAGGCTCAACTTGGAAACCTCCCAGTTTGTCCCAGTATAGCCTGGGGGAGCATCCTGGCAGCCCAGGGTGCTGCTGGGCTCTCTGCCATGGTGCCAGAAAGGAAGGAAGGGGCAGAGCAGGGCTGCAGGGCAGGGGGGGCCCCCAAAGCACAGCCCAGAGCCACATGCTGGGCATGAGTCACCTCCCTGCTCTGCTCTGAGCCCTGGCAGGGGCTGGGATGGAGGGCACTGGCAGCTGGCACCCCTCCATGCCCATGGGCACCGGGGCTGAGCTTCCTTTGGGCTCCCACCCCTTTTGGAGCCCACTTTGCACCCCCACACCAACAGCTTGGGTGTTTGTTTGGGCTCGTGTGACTCACAGGGGGTTTTAGGGAGGAACTGTGCCGTAAGCTGTTAATAAATCACCCAAATAAAGTGAAAGCTCTTAGCTTCCATTGAACACCACAGCGTGGTGATGCCAAGCTCTGCCTGACCAGCGTGGTGGCACTGGATGGGTGGCAGGAGGACAGACAGGAGGACATGTGTGTGTGCAAAGCAGCAACCAGAGCAAGTGCCTGGAGGTGGCTTTTGTGCAAGAGGGAGGAGAGACCTCTGCCATCAGAACCTTGCTCCTACAGAGGTGCTTCTGAGCCACTCACAGCCCCGACAGGAAAATTCAACAGGGGAGCCCATGTTTGTTATCCAGCAATTCAGGGGAGCCCATGTTTGTTACTCTAGAGCTTCAGAGAGCCCACGTTTGTTATTGAGCAGCTTCAGGACAGTCCATGTTTGTTACTCTAGAGCTTCACGAGAGCCTGGCAGCAGTTGAGTCACTGCCGGCACAGGTCCATGTTTGTTACTCTAGAGCTTCAGGAGAGCCCATGTTTGTAATCCAGCAATTCAGGAGAGCCCATGTTGTTATTCTAGAGCTTCAGGAGAGCCCACATTTGTTATTCTAGAGCTTCACAAGAGCCCATGTTTGTTACTCTAGAGCTTCAGGAGAGCCCATGTTTGTTATTCTAGAGCTTCAGGAGAGCCCATGTTTGTTATTCTAGAGCTTCAGGAGAGCCCATGTTTGTTCCTACCCTGGCTCTCCACCTCTCTGCAGCACCAACGCCTGCAAGGTGCAAGCCCATAATTAAAGAAGGCACAGCACAGGTGGGGCAGCACCCACCCTGTGTGCTGGGGGACTTTGTCCCTGCTGTTGCTGCAATTCCCAGGTCTGCTAACCATGGCAGGCAGAAACAGAGCGTTGGCTGCAGCTTGGGGGACACCCCAAGCCAAGGGCACCTTCACCTTCACTGGAAAAGGCAATTGCTTTATGACAGGGAATGTGAAATGTTGACTCAGCCTCACCAGAACAGACGTGTCCCAACCCCAGCTGGGTTTTGTGGTGTCTCTGTGGGCTGAGCTCATTGCACCTCATTAACCAAGTTCCACACCCTTTGGCTTTCCCCAGCACCCACAGAGCCCTGGGTATCACACCACGGCTCACGGACATGCTGAGACATCCTTCACGTACAGCAACAAGGAAAAATGTGGGGATTTTCTTTTACTCTTATCAAGGTTGTGGAGTGACTGGGCAAAGCAGAACGGCTTTAAAGTGAGAGGGCAGATTTAGATGAGGTATTGGGAAGAAACTCTTCCCTGTGAGGGTGGTGAGGCCCTGGCATTGCTCAGAGAAGCTGTGGCTGCCCCATGCCTGGGAGGTGGCTGAGAGAGTGGCTGTCACAGAGATGTCTCTGCAGTCAGGGCTGCAGCTGCCACTGCACCAGGCAGGGCTGGGGGACCACGCCAGCCCCCACAGTTGTTCAGCCTCACACTGGGGACATTCAGCCCTGGGCAGGGAGGGGAAGGGAGCAGAGGCAGGTGGGCACCCAGCCCTGACACCGTGCTGTGTGATGGCAGCTGTCAGCAGGGACAGGTTTTACACAGCACCAGCCTCAGCTGTTTGGGAACGTGCTGAGCTGGTCACAAAGGAACAGGCTCAGCAAACAACCTCACAAAGAGCAGGATGGTGAAACAGGTAATGCAGCCAGTGGCAGCACAGTGGGAGGTGATTCCCAGCTCTCCCTGGACCCACTGGGCTGGCGCTTCCTGGGGAATCCTCCACGACAGCTCTAATTTTGGCCAGGACCAGAGGGAGAACTCTGGTGACTTCCTCCTTTCCTGGCTGCCAGCAGCACGAAAGGAAACTACCCCTCCCAAAGGGCATGAATTCAGCAGAATAAGGAGCTGGCAGCTGTCCCACATGTCCCACCCTGGCTGTGTCACCTTCTCTGTCTGCATCCTGAGCACCACACAGGGGAACTCCCCGTTCCCTGCGCTCTGGAGTTGGAGTGTTGGCGGGACTCAGACAAGTGAAGTGGCACGTGCAAGGCTGAAAAACACTTGTGGCAGCATGTGAGACCAGGCAGGCTGGGATGGATCCCTTCCCACACCAAACACAGCCCTGACTCTCTTGGCAATCACTTCTCTTTAATCCCCAGCTCCAAAGCAAAGGTCCTTAATTTTCCAGAGTGGATCCTTTCATCCTAAATATATATGAGGCAACAGGATTCCCTCTGACTCCCCCCATCCCTGGGAAAGGTGAGGGGATGAGCTCTGACACTGGCAAACACAGCAGTGAGAGCAAGGTCACAAACCAAAAGTGCTGGAGCACGTTTCTCTGCCACAATTTTTCTTGGAAAAAGAGGGACTGGATGTTAGCACAGGCAAGAATTCCTCTCCACTGGGAACAGCTAATGAAAACCTTCTCCTGGAAGAAACGTTTTGCCACAGAGCCCTGCAGCGTGCCAGGAGGGCCAGCACGCCCAGCCATCCTGAGCTGCTGGCGGGACATGTCAGGGGACACCCAGCGTGTCCACAGGGCTGGAGATTCAGGGGGCCTGGCGTGTTCAAGAGGGTCCCAGAGGGCCATGGAGGTCTGGATCAGCCCAGCCCTGTGTTGATGATTCCCCCCAAAGTATCCCCAGCTGCACAAGCTGCTCTTTGTTTGCTCCGAAAGGGCAAAGCCTCCTCCCAGCCAAAGCATTCCCTCCCTGGCAGGGATTCCATGAGGCAGACGGGGGAGAAACCCAGGAGCCTGAGGTTTCACCCCACGCAAAATGTTCCAGCCCAAGCTCATTGCTGCTGAAGGAAGTGCATGCCCCCCTCATCCCCCCCAGCAGCACTGAGCCTTAATTCTTTTTCCTCCCTTTTTTCAACTAAACAGGTTTCATTTACCTGCTCCTGCCTGCAGGGTCACAAAGCACAGGGCAAAACCCCCTTGGGCTGGGAAGGCTTGTGGAGTTCTCCTCCTGGCAGCCCAGTGCTGCCTCCCTGGCTCTGCCCTTGGAGGAGCTCCCCCCTCCACAACAACGTTTGGGAAAAAGGAGATTTGTCCTCATTAGGGCCAGGGAGGAAGAGGCACTGCCAAGGCAATGCCTTAATCAGGTTAGGGGCTGCAGTTCAGGAAGGCATTGCTCATCAGCGTGCTGCTAACGAGGGCTGGTTCCTGCCTGCAGAGGGGAGCTGCTCACTGTGTGGCCACCACATGGCCAGTCCATAGAGTGGGCACTGAATTCCTCAGGGGTCTCTCCTGGGAGTGAAGGTGCCAAGGGCTGTGTTCTACAGCCCCTGTGTCCCCAGGCTGGGGCTTGCACTGTGGGATGGGATGAACTCCCATGGGGCAAGGCAAGGGCTGTGGCTCTGCTCATCCTGTGAGTCAGAAGGCAGCTTAAGGAGAGGGAGCAATGGACAGGACCCAGCACAGAGCGTCTCTCCAGCTCCATGGAGGTCTCCCAGAGCATCTCTCCAGCTCCATGGAGGTGCCATGCTGGAATCCAGGTGTCCTCCAAGGAGGGGACAGAAGCTTGGGGACACCAGGGACGGGGCATTTCAGACTATTCCTATCTCTACCCATGGCCTGGGAGGGGATGATGCTGGTGTTGCCAGCACCCCTGAGTCACCAGCCACCCTCCCCACACCCTCTGCTTCTCCTGAAGCGTGGCTACAGCATAACCAGAGGCCATCCAGAGTGGGGACACATGTGGCACCAGGACAGGCAGGACTGCCCAGAGGGGTCCCTTGTCCTGGGGCACAACCAGAACCAGGCTGCACAGGGCTGAGGGTCCCCGTGCCAAGAGCCAGGTGGGCACTTTGGGAAACCCCTCCTGGATCACCACTGGCAGTGGGAAGATCCCACTGGAAACTTTCCCAAGAGAGGAGCAGTTGGCCAGGAGCAGAGGGGAGGCAGCCCAGCGTCTCCCAGACCCTCCTCCACCCATGCAGCTCCCGCACTGCTACTGGTTGGACTGGTCTGTGTTTGCACAGCCTGTCCCCCTCCAGCCAGCAGCTCTTTCCCCTCCCCAGGCAGAGCACCCAGCACCCGGGGCCGTGTCACATCGTGCCCCGACCCGGCGCTGCTCCGGGGCCGACGGGCACACCGAGGGGCGCAGAGAGCTGCCAGTTACTTATTAGCCAAAGTCTCACCGTGTCAAGGACAGTGAAACGGCCCCAGGGCTGATCCAAGGGCTCAGGGTGGGCGGGGAGAGCCGGCAGAGCAGGCACATCCCTGCCCAAGCGGATGGCAGGGAGGAGAACAACGTCAGAACGGGGCCCTCCTGATCCCCCCGACAGCTCTGACCCCTCCGCGGGGTTGGGCTCATTCCCTCATGCCCCAAAAATTCGGGACAGCCCAGTGAAATCCAGCCCAGGGAGCAGCACCGCAGCTCAGCAGCCGATTGTGCAGCTCTCTGAGCAGCCCTGGCACATCGAGCAGGTGCCCAGGGACACCAGATGAGCTGCAGCCTCCTTGCAGGGGTTTGGGGCTGGAGAGCAGCCCTCACACCCCGCCCTAGGAAGAGAGGACAAAGCAGAGGCAGGAATGAACAGCAGCGGCTTCCCCCGCACCTCCGCTCCGTGACTCAGAGATGACTCAACACAGAAACACCCCTGGAAACAGCCCGGGCCCCCCGAGCCCTCACCCCTGCTGCTCTCCCAAACCCACCGAAACCCATTTCTCGAACACAAGCCGCTCTCCGGGAACCCCCGCGAGTCACAGCACTCTTTCAGAGGATTTGTCAGCGGCCAGGAACAAGCACAGCAGCTCCCGGAGCGCAGGGAAAAATTCCACATCCGTTTTCCAGCTCCCCTCCAGCCGCGGCTGCGGGCCGGGCATTTTTTCCAGCCCTCGAAAGATCGTGGCCAAGATAGTTCTGGGTTTGCATAAGGCAGAAAAAAGCTTTTAGACAGCTCAGCTCCTCCTCTGAGCAGCATCCGGATCCTCGGGATCCGGGAACGGGGATCTGCAAACCGCCTTTATCCGAGGACGAAGCTGCAGCGGCGCACGGGAAATAGAAAGCTAAATATAAACGCACACGGCTCCAAGAGGCAGCACAGTCCCTCCCTCCCAGGTAGAATATTTATGGCATCTGCTAAGGAAGTTAATTTTAGCCTCATTTGGTACAGGCTCAAAACGAGGAGCCCAGAATAAGAGGCAAAAGATCAAACGGAATAAGAGGGGGCTGTCCCGCCACTGCCCAGCCCGAACGCGGCTGCGAGCCAAAGGTGATGACGGAAAGGAGCGGCACTCGGGGAACTGAGCGCCACAGCGACATGTCCCGACACTGCACGGGCTGGCAGAGCCCGGGGGAAGCCCAGTGCCAGCCCCTGCTTGGCCAGCAGCGACATTGGCCAGGGAGCCCCGCGTCCTCAGGGGACCTGCGCCGGTAACCGGGGACAGCCCCGAGCAGGGCAGGGGCACCCAGGGGCAGCAGGGAGGGGTCCCCGAGGGGGGCATTTCTGCCGGCAGGGAGGGGAAGAAACGAGCCCGGAGGAATTCGTGCCTCGACGGGAGCACATCACCCGGTGACAGCTGCTGGGAGGGGGACACGAGCGCTGCCCGCATATTTCTTCCCCCCCAAAACCAGGGACCCCACAGGGTGGGAGCAGCTTGGCACAGGGAGGGTTAAGGCAGACAAAACCTGGAGCAGGTTCTTTAACCGGTGCCAAAGACAGCAAAGGAAAATAGGACGAGCAAGAGAAATCCGTAGGCAGGACAGAGCCAGCTGGCTGGCAGCGCTTCCCGGGCTGTGCCGGAGCGTGTTTAGGAATAGCTCCAGCATGACGAAGGCACAGGGGCCGCCAGCCCGGCGCTTGTAGCCCGCATAACACGGACCCTGCCGGGGGCCCAGGGCACGTCTGCTCAGCCCCTGCCCCAAAGGCCCCCAGCTCTGCTCCCAAATCCCCGCTCCAAGGGCATCCCGGCCAAAG
>NW_005054546.1:427254-430311 GCF_000277835.1 Geospiza fortis | reverse complement strand
ATGACGAGAGAGCTTCTCTCCTCTTTTGGTCCCTACCACAGACACCCCAGCCCCGGCCAGGCCACGGGTTTTTCCTCTCTCCGGGTCACTCCTTCCTCCCTCCCGGCTCCCTGCCAAGCATGACGGCAGCACCCGCCATCCCCAGGGCACTCACCGGGCTTTCAGCTCCTTGTGCTCCTCCCGCACTTTGCTGAGCTCCAGCTGCAGCCGAGCCCTCTCCTTGGCCACCGAATCCAAGGTCTTGCGGGCATCCGCCAGCTCCGACTCGTAGGCAGCCTTGATGCCCGACACCTCGCGGCTCACCACCTCCTCGGACTCGGTGATGCGGAGCCTCAGGCCGGCGTTCTCCAGCTCCAGCGAGCGCACCTTGTCGATGTACACGGCCAAGCGATCATTGAGCTCCTGCAGATCCTCCTTCTCCTGCAGCCGGGTGATGCGGGTGGGGGACAGGGGGGTCCCCGAAGCCCCGCTGCGGGTGCTCCTTTTTTGCGAAGGTGTCGCCATTGGGGTGCGGAGTGGAGGCGAAGGGCACGGCTCAGGTCACGGCGCGATGTCCCCACGCCACCCGCCCAGCTGTCGCGGCAGCTCCCCGGGGCTGAGTGACTTGCTTATATCCCAGCTGGGCTGTTCACTGGGAGGAGGAGCTGAGAGACGGCGGCGGGTGGAGTTATCCAAAACCTGGGTGGAGACAACTCGCATCAGTCCCAGCCCTTCCTTAGGAAAGGCTGGGAAAATATCCCTGCGTAAAGGGGACTCGGGAGGGCGGCTCTGGGGACGCAGTCCGGGGAAACCCCCTTCCACACGCTTTTCTAGGGCGATTCCCCCCACAGAGGCTGGATTGCAGACCGGGGGACTTGGCCAGGGAAAAGGGCACCCTGAGAGGGGCTGCGGTGAGGAGGTGCAGCCAGGCACCCCCAGGACTCCTGGGCTGGCAGCATCGCAGCAGCTGGCCCCAGGGTGTGGGGGGTCCTGGCACACCCTGAATTCGGGACCCTGGGGTACCTAAAACTCTGGGGTCCAGGGACACAAATACAGCCCCGAAACACCCTGGTCTGGGTTCCCCTGAATCCTGAGGCATCCCACACAAAGAGCTCTGGGGCACCCAGTGCTCCCCCCACCTACCCACTTCCCTGCACTGGTTTTGCCCAGTTCTCTCAGCACTGGCATTCCCCATTTTCCAGCTCTCTTCAGTGCCAGCTGTGCCAGTTTGTAACTCCCCAACTTCCGAGCACCATTCCTGTCCCCACCCCAATTCCCTGTTTCCTGTTCTCCTGCCTCCCAGCCCTCTCCAGTCCCGCTCAACCCCTCTCCCAGTATCTCCAGCTCCCAACAGGGGTGATTCCCAGTCCTCCCAGCAGATGTGGGGTGCTGTGTCTCCCTCGAAGCTCTGCCGAGACTCGGGCAGTTCGTGATTTCCAGATCTGCCAAATGCTTCCCGGCACTCCCAGTGCTGCCAGAGAGACTCGGACTTCATCCCCCTCCCTGCCTTGTGCTGTGGAGCCAAACCCTCCCGTGTGTGAGAAATGGGAATGGAAAATCAACCCTTTTACACCCTAGAAATGAGGGGTGAGCGGGGGTCCAGGGGAGATCCAGCTTCCTCCTGCTTGGAAAGTTGGGCTCTGCAGCAAGGAAAAATGGGAAGGCAGCAGCCTTGTGCGTTGTGCTGTGGAGCCAACGTGTGTGAGAAATGGGAATGGAAAATCAACCCTTTTACACGCTAGAAATGAGGCGAGGTGGGCGGGGGTCCAGGGGAGATCCAGCTTCCTCCTGCTTGGAAATTTGGGTTCTGCGGCAAGGAAAAATGGGAAAGCAGCTGCACCTTGATGCTGGGGACGCTGGCGAGAGCCGAGGCACCCTCAAGCACAACCTCCCCCAACCATTCCCTGCGAGCAGAGGGGTCCAAGGTCAAGGGCACCGCCAGCCCGAGCCGCCCCCGGAGCCGCGGCTCCCCCCGTCCGCGCCGCGATCCAAGCTCGATTTGCTTTTCAGCGCAGGGAGGGCAGCAGAGCCCCGGGCGCGCTGAGAGTGACTCACACAGCAACGGAGCAACACACGCAAACACGCGGGGCACACACGGCAACACGCGGGGCACACACGGCGCACACGCGTGTGCGCTGCCCGGCAATGATTAACCCGCGGGCAGCCGGTGGGGAAAGGAGCCGGCAACAATCCAGGGTCAAAACTTTGAAAAAGCAACAGTTCCATGCTGGGGAAAGGAGCCGGTAATAATCCAGGGTCAAAACTTTGAAAAAGCAACAGTTCCATGCCGGGAATCTGCCCCAGCGCCACGTCAAAGACGGGAGGGGAAAAGGGAAAAAAGGTGGGGGTGTGAGCTGGGCTCAGCCCCCCTGGCACTCAGCCCCCCTGGCACTGCCACAAAAGGGGAGGGGTTGGGGGTCGGGATTCCCCCTCCTTCCCCCTCCCCGGCCTCGCCACAGCCCCTTCCCCACCCTGGCTCGCAGGGTAACCCCCGGTGCCTGGAGAAGCCCCCCGAGTGCCGGAGGCGTTACTGTGCCACCCCCCGCTCAGCACGGGTCTCCCTGCCCCTCCAGGGGGAATTCTGCGCTCCTTCACGCCATTCCTTCGCTCAGTCCCACACAAATTCCTCCTTTCCTGCCTCCTTGCCTGTCCCGGGCTGCCTTCCATTCCTTCCCCTCTCACGGGCACAGCCCCTTCCCTGGTGGCTGGGGGAGGACAGCGCAGCGCTGGGGACACCCGTGCGTGTCACACAGACAACGAGGGCCACGGGGCAGGTGTGAAAAATGCGTGTATGTTATGATATTAAAATGAATATTATATGTGTTAGAAAGTAATGCTGTATTAATACTCTTAAGTAGTGTGTTAAATATAGTTTTAGGCTATAAAAAATGTTATCTCTATTGTCTCACATTGCCCTAATGCAAATTGTCCTAATAATTACTCAAATTGTTTTACGATTTTTATACTATATTTTAATATAATTTATTTATTTATTATATCTATTATATATTCATAATTTATAGATAATATATTTGTAATGTATTTATAATATATAAAAATATTTATAAAATATAATAT
>NW_005054546.1:423111-427074 GCF_000277835.1 Geospiza fortis | reverse complement strand
TATAGATAATATGTTTGTAATATATTCATAATATGTTTTAATAATATTTATTATATATAATAATATTTATAATATATAATTATTTATAATATATAATATATTTAAAATATAATATAATTGATATATAATATATTTGTAACATATTTATAATATATTTTAATAATATAATTTTATTACTGCTTTTATAACTATTTTTATAATATTTTTATTACTATTAAACTTGTAAAATTTTAAAGACAAGCGATTGGCGTTTTTCAGAGCAGGGATGGTGCCCAGGGATGTGCCCAGGGATGTGCCCAGGGATGGTGGATGGTGCCCCGAGGGCAGAGCGCAGCGGAGGGCGGGCTCCGCGCTGTTTTCTTTCAAACGCCGAGCCCTGGTGGGAAGGAGGGAAAGCCAAAGGCCGTTTGGCCCCAGGTGCCCTCGCAGCAGGAGGTGCCCGCCTGCCTCCAGGGCATCCACGCTCCAGGACACAGACCTTGGAGCGCGGCCAGGGTCACCAACGGCGGGGCTAAAGCTGGATTGCCTCAACGTGGGAAACGCATCCAGGGTAAAGGCGGGAAGGGACCGGCTTGGGCAACAGCTGGAAATCACAGCTAAGGGTCACTGGCTCAGCCTGTCGCTGATCTGGCACCTCGTGCTCCCTGCAAAGCCCCTGCTGTGAATGGGACCCCCCAGCTCAGCATCCCACCCTTCCCAGCCCGGGGGATCAAACCTGAGGGGTCCCTTGGGCTGGGCATCGAGGGGGGACCTGGGGGAGCCTGTTGCTCCAGAGCCCGAGGGGTTCTTGGCAAGCCGGAGTGAAAAGCCTCCAGGGAGGGTCAGACTTCAGCTCCTTTGCAGCAGCTGCTCCTGGGACCGGGGGGGACAGTGCTGTCCCCACATTGCTCCTCTGCAAACCTGTCACAGACATCTTCTATGAAAAATCCTTTCTTTGGGACTTTTCCTCCTGAGAAGCGGAGAGGCCTCAGGAACAAAATGTAAACAATGGTTATCTGCTGCTGTGGAATGCAACAGGGGCATCTGTGATTGGCCCATGTTGGATGTTTCTAATTAATGGCCAATCACAGTCAGCTGGCTCAGACTCTCTGTCCCAGACAGAAGCTTTTGTTATCATTCCTTTTCTATTCTTAGTCTTCTGAGGAAATCCTTCTTCTATTCTTTTAGTATAGTTTTAATATAATATATATCATAAAATAATAAATCAAGCCTTCTGAAACATGGAGTCAGATCCTCGTCTCTTCCCTCATCCTCAGACCCCTGTGAACAGGGTCACACAAACCCCCTTCTCCTGGACATGGAGATGCTGCTGCCCTTCCCCAGCAACCCCCAGGGACAGGGGCATCCCAACCCTACACAGGGACAGGGAGTTAGCACAGCCCTGAGCTGCTCACTGGTTCCTGAGCAAGGCAGGAGGGCTGAACTCAAAGCAGATGAGCCAGGAGGGCTGGCTGTGCTCCAACCCACCAACGTGGATTCCTCCAGGATCCACCAGAGTGGATTTCTCCAGGATCCCCCAACATGGATTGCTCCAGGATCCACCAGAGTGGATTTCTCCAGGATCCCCCAGTGTGGATTTCTCCAGGATCCCCCAAAGTGGATTGCTCCAGGATCCACCAGCGTGGATCTCTCCAGGTTCTGTGAGCACCGAGGAACTCGGGGTGCAGAATGTGCAGCAGAATAATGGACAGTGAGGGACAGGGCACTGGGGACAGGAGCTGGGGCTTGAGGAGAGGCCCTCAGCAGAGTCTGTATCTGTCTCACTGACTCAGAAGGTAGAAAGCAGCCACATCCCTGGAATTTCAACGCATTTCTGGCTCTTTAGCCTCCAAAACCAGCCCAGTTTTGGGCCTGTAATAATACAATTTTGTGATGCAAACAACGTGAGGGCAGTGATGAAGCTGGGTTTGGGAGAGAGGAGCTGCAGCTCCAGGGACCCCCCATCCCTGGCTGCTCCACTGGAGGGGCACAGGAAGGGATGAGCCATGGGGTCAGGCAGTGTCTCTGGGGGCTGCTTTGCTGATGGCTTTTCAGGTCTTTTAGGCTCTTTGCAAGGACTCTGGGGTTCACTTTTTAGAAAGCGAACCCCAGGGCTGCACGGCAACCCAGGGCTGAGCCACCCGTCTCCCAGACACCTGCCAAGTTCTCTCCCCAGTCAATGTATTCCCCTCAATCCTGCTCCCAGCACAGGGCCATTTCTCCTTTCCAGGGCAGACAAATCCCATCTCCAAGTGGAGCTTTTCCCCTTTTAACCCATCCTTAGGGCCCATCCTTAGCCCTGCGCCCCCATCTGCCTCACTACCAGCAGGAGAAGATCCCAGCCTCAACATTTCTTCCCATCTGATCCCAGAAGTGGAAAATTTCTGGGTTGGATGCACGCAGCAATCCTGATCCCTGATAGCCCTGGCTGGGTGACACACCCAAGAATGAAGAGACAGGGGGTGGTACAGACAGGAATGGGACATGGAGAAGGGTGAATGGCTTTAAATGGAAAACAAGAAGGTTTACAGGAGATGTTGGGAAGCAGTTGTTCCCTGTGAGTGTGGCGAAGCATCAGCACACATTACCCAGAGAAGCTGTGGCTGCCCCTGGATCCCTGGAAGTGTCCAAGGCCAGGTTGGACAGGGCTTGGAGCAGCCTGGGATAGTGGAAGGTGTCCCTGCCTATGGCAGGGGGGGGAATGAGATGAGCTTTAGGGTCCCTTTCAAGCCAAACAAGCCTGTGATTCCATGATCTCCCCATCCAGCACCCTGACCCATCATGCTGACCTCGAGACCCAGCTGCAAAGGGCTCCCAGTTTCCCCCATCCACCAATCTGTGCACATAAGGGGCTTGGGGCATGTGCATGGAGGAGTTTTAATTAGCCAATAATCTTTAATAGGGTTTAATTGCCTTGTTATAAAAGGTAATTACAGCAATACATCAATTAGAGCTGTAAAATTAATAGATTTACCAGTTGTATTTATTGAGGAGCTGCGACTGGCAGCATGCAGCAGCCAGGGCAGCGCTGGTGGCTCTGCTCTGGTACCCAACACGGGGAAGGAGAGCAGCCCCCAGCCTCTCCTGCCCCTCCACCCAGGACAACGTGAGCAGCAGCAGCACCAGCAAACTGCCCCAGGCCCAGCAGCCAGGCAGAGCAGATGGACAGACAGGCCAAAGGGGGATGTGAGGCTCACAGTGTCCCTGCCGTGTCCCTTGGGGACACTGGAACAAGTCCCCTCTGCTCTGCTGGAGATCCTGGGATGGGAACAGCTCTGTCTGCACGTGCTGGGGCAGATGGCTGTGGAGATGCCCACGTCCCCCCTCATCCCCATGCTTCACTTTCAGGAGAAAAGCCATCCCATAACCCAGAGTGTGAACCTCTCTTTAGGAGAGACCCAGGGTGCAAGGATGGAAGCCCAGCCACACTGCCAGGCAGAGGGGAGGGCACTCTGGGCTCTGCAGCCTGCTCCAAGCTCTCCCACACCCTCCCAAACCCCGAGCACGGGTGCTGTGGTCAGACTGCCAAGTGGCAAGGGGTGACCCAATGGAAAATGCATCTCATGGCTTCCCATGAGCCCTCCCAAGGGGAGGGCTTGAAAGGAAAAGCTGTTTGTGTGTGCTGCTTTGTGGCTTCGTTATTCAGCTCGTGGGTTAAGCACATGGGGCATCAGGGATGAGGTGCTGAGCCCTCCCACCCCTTTTCCAGCTTTGCTGATCCTTCTCTCTAGTGCGATCAGCCTCTTTTCCATAAAGTCAGTAGACCACACAAACATCTGCTCGAAATATCCCATTTCACTGAAATAAATGTTTTTAAATATAAGATCCCAAACAAGCCAGTTTCCTGCTCCCCACAGCCCCATTTTCCTGCTCCCCACATTTCCCCCAGCCCCATTTTCCTTTTCCCACATCCCCCAGCCCCATTTTCCTTTTCCCACATCTCCCAGCCTCATTTTCCTGCTCCCAACATCCCCCAGCCCCCTT
>NW_005054546.1:414612-421696 GCF_000277835.1 Geospiza fortis | reverse complement strand
AGGCCCAGCAGCCAGGCAGAGCAGATGGACAGACAGGCCAAAGGGGGATGTGAGGCTCACAGTGTCCCTGCCGTGTCCCTTGGGGACACTGGAACAAGTCCCCTCTGCTCTGCTGGAGATCCTGGGATGGGAACAGCTCTGTCTGCACGTGCTGGGGCAGATGGCTGTGGAGATGCCCACGTCCCCCCTCATCCCCATGCTTCACTTTCAGGAGAAAAGCCATCCCATAACCCAGAGTGTGAACCTCTCTTTAGGAGAGACCCAGGGTGCAAGGATGGAAGCCCAGCCACACTGCCAGGCAGAGGGGAGGGCACTCTGGGCTCTGCAGCCTGCTCCAAGCTCTCCCACACCCTCCCAAACCCCGAGCACGGGTGCTGTGGTCAGACTGCCAAGTGGCAAGGGGTGACCCAATGGAAAATGCATCTCATGGCTTCCCATGAGCCCTCCCAAGGGGAGGGCTTGAAAGGAAAAGCTGTTTGTGTGTGCTGCTTTGTGGCTTCGTTATTCAGCTCGTGGGTTAAGCACATGGGGCATCAGGGATGAGGTGCTGAGCCCTCCCACCCCTTTTCCAGCTTTGCTGATCCTTCTCTCTAGTGCGATCAGCCTCTTTTCCATAAAGTCAGTAGACCACACAAACATCTGCTCGAAATATCCCATTTCACTGAAATAAATGGTTTTCAATATAAGATCCCAAACAAGCCAGTTTCCTGCTCCCCACAGCCCCATTTTCCTGCTCCCCACATTTCCCCCAGCCCCCTTTTCCCCCCACAGCCTCATTTTCCTGCTCCCCACATTTCCCCCAGCCCCATTTTCCTGCTCCCCACATCCCCCAGCCCCATTTTCCCACTCCCCACAGCCCCCAGCCCCATTTTCCCACTCCCCACAGCCCCCAGCCCTGTGGGTTGGCGTCAGGCTCACGTTCTCATGCCCAGCTCTCCCAAAGCTTGGTGCCTGCAGGAAAAGCCAAAACACAATGGGCTGGCACGAGACCAGGCCAGCGTGGGGCAGAGGGATGGAGGCTCACACAACACAGCACCAGCCCCATTAAATGCCAGTTTGGAACAGCCCCCAAACCTGCAGGGAGTGATGGGATCAGTCCTGACGGGGGACTCAAAGGAGTTAAAAATCCCTTTGAGCTTTGCCCAGACACCTGGGGCACATTAGGGGACTCTCAGCACAGCTGGAAAGGAATCTTTGCTTCCCACACTGCAGCAGCAGAGTCATCTCAGCCTTGGAGAGAGCTGCTCGGTGCAGCAGCTGGTGCTCTCTGTGGGCACACAGTGCCCTGAGGCAGAGCAGGGACCAGGGGGGCTTCACAAAAAACCCAGCAGAGCTGCCTGGGGTCACTCCTGTCCCCTCTCACAGCTCGTGCTAGAAAAGCTCCAAGCAGGGATGTCCCTCGGGAGATTGCCAGGCAGGGATGGCATGGCCCTTGGGATTCTCCCAGGTTGGGATGAGCTGGGAACCCCCTGGAGCCCCCAGGCAGCACCGTGGCCCTGTGGCAGGGGATGCCAGGACAGAGATGTGATTTGTGGAGCTTTCCTCGTGCAGCTGATGTGGATTTGTGATTTGTGGATGTTTCTTCCTTCAGTCAATGTGGATTTGTGATTTGTGGAGGTTTCCTCCTGCAGGTGATGTGGATTTGTGATTTGAGGAGGTTTGGGATACCAGGACAGGGATGTGATTTTTGGAGCTTTCCTTCTGCAGGTGATGTGCATTTGTGATTTGAGGAGGTTTCCTCCTGCAGTCCATGTGCATTTGTGATTTGTGCAGGTTTCCTCCTGCAGTCCACGTGCATTTGTGATTTGAGGAGGTTTCCTCCTGCAGGCTGTGCCAGCTCAGCCTGGCACACAGAGCACTGGAGCTGCTGGGCCCCAGCAGGGCTGGCAGCACCACGGGCAGGATTTGGCTCTGCCTGGCTTCATCCCAGGCCAGGGGAACCCCCAGGCTGCAGCTCACCCCTTTCCTTGCAGGGCACTGGAGGTGCCCAGGGGATGATTGTGCAGAAGAGAGCTGGGCAGGACCCAGGCCTGTGGCAGGCCTGGCTCTCCCCAGTGCCACCCTGGAGGTGGGTAAAGGCCATCCTGCCCCCAGGGCTCACCACAGCCCTGCTGAGCTTGCCCAGCACCCTCCAGGAAGCCAGCCCAGCCCCAAACCCAGCCTGAGGGCCCAAGTGCCACGTTGGCAGGGCTCCTGGCACCTTCACTGTCTCCTGGGGAAGCCCCAGGATGGGTCCTGATGTAAGAAACTGCAGCCCAGAGCTCCTGCAGTAAAACATCCTTGTGCTCAAGGGTCTCCACTGCTTGGGGCTTTAAGGATCCCACAAGAAAAATAAGCTCCAGGAACAGGTTCAGGATGAGCTATTCCCACCTCTCGAGCGACCTTTTCCTCTTCTACACTTTGTCCCTGTGCACAATGTCCAGCTCTGCCCCTCTGCTCCAGGGATTGAAGCTCACCTTCAGCTGGGGGCTGTGGTGGAGAGCAGCCCCAGGCCTGGCTCCTTCCTCCCCGCTGCCCTGGGGAAGGGATGGCGACAGGGACGAGGCCCGTGAGACACCTGGAGCCCCACATTGCCTGTGCAGATATTCACATCCCTTTTCACTGCCTCTGAAAGGCAGCAAGGGGGAGAGGCCTTGGCACGTCCCTGCTGGGATCCTTGGTGCAGAGGGACAGAGCAGACGCACTCCATGCTCCAAACAGCATCCCAGGTCCCCAGCAGCCTTCGTGCTGTCCCAGTTCCTCAGGTGGTGCCACCTCCCCTGTCCCTGCAGCTCCCCAGGACTGGGGCCATGTCTGCAGATGTTCACGAGCAGCTGAGAGCAGAGCACCTGGAGCCTTCCACACTGGCAGAAGGGAATCAGCCCCAGCGAATCCAGCTATCAGCATCCTGAGGTCTTCTTGTGCCAGAGATGTTTTATAAACTCACTGCTCCTCCAAAGCCAGCGTCTCATCCCTGTTTGTCCTTTGGCCACCCTGGATCTGACAGCAGTGAGCACCTCAGTGCCAGCACATCCTGCCAGGAGCATCCCGGACATTTCCTCATATAAAAGATGCTGTTGGCTCATTTCAGCTCAGAATGACAGGGACATGGAGGTCTCCACTCTTCCATTTCTTCTTTCCAAATCTGCCACCTTTGCTGCTGTGGAGGCAGCTCTGAGCAATACTGACAAGCTCAGAGAGCAGGATTCCATGGGAAAACTGTAGAATTTTGGAATATCCTGAGCTGGAAGGGAGCCACAAGGATCATGAGTCCCACAGGGACTCCTGGCCCTGCACAGACACCCCAACAATCCCACCCTGTGCCTGGGAGCAGCGTCCAAACCCTCCTGGAGCTGTGGCAGCTTTGGAGCCTGACCATTCCCTGGGGAGCCTGGGCAGTGCTCAGCACCCTCTGGGGGAAGAACCTTTCCTGATATCCAACCCAAACCTCCCTGCCACAGCTCCATTCCCTGGGGGGATTCTCTCCCTGTCCCAAGGGCTCCCTGTGCTCTCAGCATGCTGAGCATCCCCTGGCTCCTTCTCAGCAGAGCTGCTCAGAGCAGCCAGACCTCAGTGCTGGGGCTGCGGCCTCTGGGGAGGGTCCTGCACTGCCAGGCCCTGATGGACACCAGCCCAGGGCCCTGATGGACACCAGCCCAGGGCACTGATGGACACCAGCATAGGTCACTGATGGACACCAGCCCAGGGCACTGATGGACACCAGCCCAGGTCACTGATGGACACCAACCAAGGCCTTGATGGACACCAGCCCAGGGCACTGATGGACACCAACCAAGGCCTTGATGGACACCAGCATAGGTCACTGATAGACACCAGCCCAGGCCTTGATGGACACCAGCATAGATCACTGATGGACACCAGCCCAAGCCCTGATGGACACCAACCCAAGCCCAGCTGCATGGCACAAACCCTGCCAGGTGTGTCCACAGCCACTTCCCTTCCTTTCCATCCCCAGTCCCTTTGGTTTTCTGCTGTTCGCTGCTCTTCTCCCTCCTGGCCTGCTCAGTGCTGCCACGGGGGTGGAGGGCAGCGTGGTGTGACTGCTTGGCTTTACCACATTTGGTGATCCAAAAAGCAAATTTAAAAAAAAAAATTGCACTCGCACAAACCCTGCCAGGTGTGTCCACAGCCACTTCCCTTCCTTTCCATCCCCAGTCCCTTTGGTTTTCTGCTGTTCGCTGCTCTTCTCCCTCCTGGCCTGCTCAGTGCTGCCACGGGGGTGGAGGGCAGCGTGGTGTGACTGCTTGGCTTTACCACATTTGGTGATCCAAAAAGCAAATTTAAAAAAAAAAATTGCACTCAAAATAGTACTGAACCTAAGTGGTGGGAGAGTCCCTCAGATTAAAGGAGAAAATGAAACTGGGCTCAGTTGTAGAAGGCAGAGCAGGAGGTTGCACAGAGCGTGGCGCAGAGGGGGTGTGGGACTCTCTCAGCCCTGCACAGGTAGAACAGCCCTGAGGCTGGGAGGTACAAATCTTTTCCCAAAGCAGGGTGGAGAAAGCTCTGTGTGTTGGCTCTGGAGCCCCAGAATGTCCCCAGGGAGACCCTGCTTTGTGGTTTGCAGGGGGAACCCGGGGCTGCCAGCACAGGACAGAGCCAGAGCAGCTCGGCTGTGCTGTCCCTTGGGGCTGCTCCTGCAGCACCCCCAGGCCAGCAGCAGGATTCTCTTCATGGGGTTTGGACGTAAAAGGCAGCAGAGGCTGGAAGTGAGCAGATTAACATCAAAGGCAAACCATGATAAAGAGGTTCTTCATGCCAGTTTGTCCCAGCGGCCAAGCCCCACCATGAATCACCAGGCTGTGACGAAGGCAGCGAGGAGCTGTTTGTTTGCCTGTTGCCAAGGGGCCCGTGGCTGTGGGCTGGGATCTCCGAGCCCTGTGGTTCAGCCACCCTTTCAGGAGGGTTTGGGATGGGGGAGCCGGGGGATCCCTGCCGTGGTTTGAGGGCAGAGCTGAGAGCACAGGGAGGGGTTGGGCTGGGCAGGATGGAGCTTGTGGTAGCAGGAAAGGGACTGTGCTGGCTGGAGAGCCCAGGTGCTGCAGGGAGCACTGGCATGGAGGCTGTGGCAGCAGAGGCAGAGGGTGCTGTGACACACACCAGCCCCACACTGTACAAGGAGGGCTGGAGGGCAGATCCCACTGGGAATGACTCATGGACAATCAGAAAACACCCCTGGCTCCAACGACAAAGACAGAGAGCACCAAACTGCCCTCCTGTTCCATGCTGGAGGTGAGTTTCTCTTTCCACTGCCTCCATTTCTACCTTCTGCCCTTCTCTGTGCACAGCCTGGCCCCACTCACTGGATGCTCAGACCTGCCTGGTCTGCAGTGCCCAGCCCAAGTGCTGAAACATCCCCTCCACCCTCCAGCGAGCTGTGGGGTCTACAGAGCTCATCTGTCAACCACACAGAGCTCCGTGTTTCCATTTGCCAGTCTGGGTTCAGCACCTTCTGCCATTTTTCCCTTCCTCCATGACTCTCTTAGCACCTGGGGCTTTGTCTGCATAGAGGAGGTCTCTTCAAGCCTACAGAATCTCAGAATCACAGACTGCTTGGGGTAGAAGGAGCTTTAAAGCCCATCTCCTCCCACCCCTGTGCCATGGGCAGGGACACCTTCCCCTGGGGCAGGCTGCCCCAATCCCTGTCCAGCCCTGAGCACGTCCAGGGATGGGGCAGCCACAGCTTCTCTGGGCACCCTGGACTGCAGCCCTGCCACTCTCACAGGGAAGAATTCCTTCCTAATATCTAAACTAAACCTACTCTTTTAAAGTTTAAATCTGTTGCCATTTGTGCTCTTCCCATGATCCCTGCTCCCCCTGCCTGTCCTTCCAGGGGACCAGCAGGTCTCCCCTCAGCCATGCCAGCCTCTTCTCTTCCTTTCCTGATTTCTTTCTCATGTGGATTGAGAGTTCTTTCTCTCTATGGAAAGAGTCCTTAAAGACCTGTTAACTCTGTTCTGCCCCCTTGGCCCTCAGGGCAGTTTCTTAGGGGTCCCATTGACCAGCTTGCAGTTTGCTTTCCTAAAATTCAGGGTCCTGTCCCAATCTTTGCCTGCCCCACATCTCCCAGGGCTGTGAACTCCACTGCTGTGTGGTCCCTGCAGCCTCCAATCCTGGTGCTGCTGATGAGCTCACTTGTGCTGGTGACCAGCAGGTCCCATGGTATATCCATCCTCTCTGCAGGACTTCCATGAGTGGCTCCTTGCAAAGCCAAGACCTGCTCTCCTGTGAGGATGCTGGAAATTACCACAATGCAAATAAAGAAGTGTATTATTAATGATAATTATTAATGTATTAATGATAATTCAGCATCATCCCCACTGCAGGCTCTGCACAAGCCTCTAAAAGGAGGAGGGTGGTGCCAGAGAAGCTGTGGCTGCCCCATCCCTGGAATTGCTCAGGGCCAGGGTGGATGGAGCTTGGAGTAACCGGGAAGGTGTCCCTGCAGCATGGTGGAAGGAGATGGGCTTCAAAGTCTCTTCCAGCCCCATCTCTCAGTGATTGTGTAACCCCCAGGGTCTGACCAGTCCTGTGGCTTTGCTGTGACACAGCTGGGCCCATCCTGGTTCCCGTCCCCTGGGCAGGGAGAGGCACAGCCCAGGCACAGCCCCCATGGGCACAGGATGGCAGCAAACCCTCTCTCACCCAGACCCTGCCTGTCACCATGACATTTTCGGAAAAATCCCTTTGCTAACATTTTTCCCCGGAGAAGCTGAGAAGCCTCAGAAAAGAAATGTAAATAATAATTTTACCTGATTACTTAAAATGTAGTTTAGAGGTTGCTTACCAACAGGTGCATTTTTGATTTATTCCATGTGAATTGTTTTTACTTAATGACCAATCCCAGTCCAGCTGAGTTGGACTCTCTGGTCAGTCATGAGTTTTTATTATCATTCTTGTCCAGCCTTCTGATGTCTCCTTTCTCTTTTTTTAGTGTAGTTTTAGGATATGATATGATATGATATGACATGATACAATATGATAGGGTAAATATAATATAATATAATATAATATAATATAATATAATATAATATAATATAATATAATATAATATAATATAATATAATATAATATAATATAATGTAAT
>NW_005054546.1:413729-414369 GCF_000277835.1 Geospiza fortis | reverse complement strand
GGGGGCAGAGGTGTCACCCGGCTCTGCCAAGTGCCAGCCTGGAGCCTCGGAGCGGCGTGGCGATCGTCCGGCCGCCGGGCAGAGCCTGGAGGCTCCCAGCAGCGCGGGGGTGCCACCCCCTCTCTGTCCCGTGCCATCCCCTCACTATCCCGTGCCACCTCTCGCTGTCCCGTGCCACCTCCTCGCTGTCCTGTGCCACCCCCTGGCACAGACCCCCCGCTCTGGCCGCAGAGCCCGTGGCACCAAAGGCACACGCACATTTCCATTTTTACAGGCACGGGGCCAAGCCCGAGAGACTGCTTCTCATTAGGGAAAGGCAGAGCTGGGGGTAAATGCTCCCGAGCTCCCATTCTAGGCTGGAGGATTCCCGAGGGGATGAGGGGAGAAGCCATCCCTCACCGGGGTCTCCACTGCTGGCAGCACTGGTCCCTTGTCCCTGAGGCAATGAACACCCCGAGTGGGGGAACATGGGGGGAACATGGGGGGTACATCGGGGGAAACATGGGGGGAACATAGGGGGAACATTGGGGGGACATAGGGAGAACATGGAGGGAACACGGGGGAAAACGGGGGGAACATGGGGGGAACATGGGGGAAACATCAGGGGAGCATCCCCTTGATGAACAACCACGTCTCCTGC
>NW_005054546.1:406893-412664 GCF_000277835.1 Geospiza fortis | reverse complement strand
GCACCTCCCGCTGCTCGGGGCTGCTCCGGTTTCCAGAAACAAGATCTCCAGGGAGGCTGCTGGCCCGAGCACCAACTGGCAGACGTGGCAAGCGAGGTGCTGCTCCACTCACCACAACCCTGCCAGTCGCAGGGCTGTCGCCTTTGGAGCATCCCAGAGGACGGCGGGGGAGGGACAGGAATGAATAGCGGGATTTTGGTGTTGCTCCAGCCAGATGGTGGCCAGCACCCACCTGCTGGTACTGGCTCTGTGCTGCTCCAAGGCACGGCCCAAGGTGCCCACTGCATCCCCTGACAACGGGGTCAGGAACAGGACCCCATTGTCCTAAAAGGGCAGGAGGGGCCTCAGACAGCTTGGAGGGGTCTTTGCTCAAACGCTGAATTCTTGCCACGAGCAGGAAGCTCCTCCCTGCACTCACCCACCCTCTCCAGGGCAAACCCAAGGCGGAGTTTGAGGCAGGAGCAGGAGAACACCTGGGATCAGCGTTGCTGCCCTGGGTGTCCCCCTCTCCTCCTTTGGCATGGCCCAGGGGCAGGGTGACACTGTCCTGAGCCACCTCCCTGCTGCCAGGATGCTGAAACTGAGGAGTGGGAGGCTTCGGCCCCTGGGGGTGCACTGGGGGGTCTCCTGGATTTCCCAAAGCAGGAGCTGTGCTCCACAGAGGGGTCTGAGCCCAGGGCAGCGCTGGGTGGTGAGACTCCCCCAGCTGGGGCTGTGGAAACCTCGGGAATTGGCTCCCAATCCCCTTCCCGTTCCCTGCTGGCTGTGTGCGTGTGACAAACGCAGAGCCCCCGTGCCCCACGCGTGCCCGGGGCTGGGGGAGCTCCGGGATGCCCCCACAGCCGAGGCAATCCCGGCATTTTGGGAAGCAGCTCCCGCTCGGATTTACACGGCCGGGACGGCTCTTTGCTGCTTGCCCAGGCTCCGAAACCATCCCAAGCCCCCCTGCTTTGTTATTAAATCAAATCCATCTGGCCTCGACCACGGCCGGTTGTTATTCGAGATCCCTCTCCTAGAGGAGCTGGGATTAGCTCCGGGCACGGGGGATTCTCCCTCCCTCCCTCTCTCCCACCGCTCCCAGCCCTCCTGCCTCTCTCTTTTGTGTTTCTTCACTTCTCCAGGAGCAGGGGGAGGCGCGGGCAGGCTCGGCAGCTTTTGTGCAGCCGGAGCTGGCTGCGGGATGTCCCCGCAGTGCCACCGCGCTGCCCCGGGTCCCATCTGGACATCCCTGCACCCCCCGACCCACGTCAGGGCAGCCAGAACGCCCCGAAGCCTGGGAGCTGGCACGGGGGGTGACAGTGACACCGGCCTTTGTCCCAGCCACCTGCCACCCCCGTTTTTGACCCCAAAAAGCTGCCGGGAGCTGCTCTCCCCAGTGACATGCAGGGCTGAGCAGGGTAATCCCCTCTCCCAGCCCCACAGAACCCAGGAGAGCAGGGTGAACTGGGATGGGGTGGGATGTGGAGCGAGGGCTTTTAGCTTTACAGCAAGTGCCTTGAGGGCTGCTGTTTGTCCTGGTGTCACTGCTGTCACCTCCTTAAAGCTGCAGCTTCCAAACCCCCACTGAGGAGCTGCTGGGTCGAGGATTTGGCTTTTGGAACCTTCACGAACACGACGGATTTGACGACACAGAAAGCAGTGGGTGAATCAGCTGGCGATGAGCGGCCAGCAGGAGGCAGAGGCAGGGCACCCAGCCGGTGTGGGGATGTTTGTCTGCTCCTGGAGCAACCCTCGGGGCCACCTGGACCAGGATAAGGTGACAGCATGTCTGGCTCCAGCCCTCCAGGGACTCTTTAGGTTGGGCAGATGGAGCCGCGGTCCCCATGGGCTCTGCAGTGCTGGGCCTGGTGCTCTGGCTGGCAGCAATTAAGTGTTCCAGCTTGTTTTGGAGGGATCACTGGGTGTGGGCTCTCCCTGAGCAGTGCTGGGGCTCAGAACACGCCCTGACCGACCTCTCCTGGCTGAGCTTGACCTTGGCCACTTGCAGCTCCTCTGCTGGAAACTTCTCTCACAAGGACACAGCTCGACATGGTCCCCATCAAATGACACCCAGAAGCTGTGTGTGAGGCACATCCCCCTGGGAGGAGTGACTGTGGCAGTGTGGGGTGAAGGCCAGCTGGGCACAGGCTCAGGGGCCAAATTTAAACATGGGTTCAGTGTTTAAACCCCTTTAGTGTGTAAATCTACAAAGCAGAGAGCACTTCCCAGCCTTGGCAAAGCTTTCACCACACCTCAGGAGAACCAGCACCAACCCCTGCATTTCCCTCTGACCACAGAGATACCTGGGCTGGGAAATGGCACCTGAGCATCCTGGATGGTCCTTGCATCACCCCTGGAACCACTGCAGCACCTGCTGAGGCTCAGAGCTTCCCTGCACAGCAGCAGCAGCCCCCAGCTCAGTGCAGCCCTCCTGCAGCCAGGTCTGCTGGACTCCAGCCTGGCTTCCAAGTCCTGCTCCTTCTGCAGCTGACTGGAAAACATAAAGGGGGACAAGGCACTTTCTGAGGGAGCACTGGAGCCCAGGGAATCAGCAATGTGGGAATTGACACCTTCACTCCTGGGTCACACCGAGGCACAAACATTACCACACCTGCTCTGCTCTCCTGGGGCGCCTGCAGGATTTAGGCACAAAGTCTGCATCCCACAGGGGCTCTGTAATGGCACCAGGGACTCTGCAGTGACAGAGATGGTGCTCTCATCTTTGCTGGATGGCCCAAAGCACAGCCCCCTCCATCACCCAGCCCTGCAGCAGGCTGCCAGCCCGTTGGGGAAGAGATGGGAAAGTGTCCACTTGATGTGCCTGAAAAGCAGCACGCATCTCCCTGTTGCTATGGAAACACTGCTTTTAAAGCAAATTAATAATAATAATTAACACCATCTATTAAATAATGGTAATAAAAGCATTAGTAATGACTTGTAATTGGGAAAGCACTGGGAATCATGTACCCTCACCCTGTGACCTGCTCCCAGCTCAGAACTGGGGCTGGGGGCAGCATCTCCCACCCGCAGGGAGTCCTGGCTGAGGGCGAGTGCCCTCTGCCTCCAGTGCTGCACAGGCAGGGGCTTAGTGGGATTCAGGGAGGGATCAGACTTTTATCTGGATAATGAGGATGTCTAGACTGATAAGAAGAAGGGGTAAATTGGCTCAGGGCCTGATTCTGCCTCGCTGTGTGCTCGGTGCAGCAGCACGTGGTGGTGGTGGTGGTGCTGGTGGTGCCCGGGCAAAACTGAGCTGGGTTGAGAGCAGGAGTCTGTGCCAGGCTAGACAAAGACCTGGTTCCTCCTGGTTTTTAACCTAGAAATCAGAGTACTTCCAGGACTGTTAACCCCTGGGAGGCAGAGGGGAAGAGAGCTCTAAGAAACTTTTAATGTGCTCCAATTGAGCCTGGAGAAGGGAAGGCTCCAGGGACACCTTGGAGCTGCTTCCAGTGCCTAAAGGGGCTCCAACAGAGCTGGAGAGGGAATTTGGACAGGGGCCTGAAGGGACAGGACGAGGGGGAATGCCTTCCCAGTGCCAGAGGGCAGGGTTGGATGGGATATTGGGAGGGAATTGTTCCCTGTGAGGGAGGTGAGGCCCTGGCACAGCTGCCCAGAGAAGCTGAGGTTGCCCCATCCCAGGAGGTGCTCAAGGCCAGGTTGGACAGGCCTTGGAGCAACCTGGGATAGTGGAAGGTGTCCCTGCCCATGGGAGGGGCTGGGACAAAATGAGATTTAAGTTCCCTTAAAACTTGATTGCAGCCAAGGGGATGGGGCAGCCACATCTTCCCTGGGTCCCTCTGCTCTGCCTCCCACACATCGGGTCCTTGTGTCCCACTCATCAACCGACAGCACCAAAAGCAGTGTCCAGAGCAGAGCAGTGCAAGGCTGAGCCCAGAGCCATGATAAAACACCTTTTCAAGCTGTGAGATGCTTCCAAAAGGATCTGGAGCTGCAGAGAGAAAATCACTGCAAAGACCTGACAGCGTCACCCGCTTGCTTGTGCCCAAAGTCCCTGTGCTGACAAGGTCTTCTCTGCACAGCAGAGCAAGGACCTGCTCTCTCAGAATCACTCAGCATTCCCACAGGAGCCTGCCCAGACAGGCAGAGCCAGGATGTGAACACCTGGGAAAACCTGGCTCTGAGTTTAGGTGCCTGCATGAGACCGAACTGTTTGGAAAAGCAGATCCCCACTGTCCCTGCTGTGCTTCTGGAGAGGCATCAGCCATCCTTGGAGTGGCATAAGCAAGTGTAAAACAGCTAAAAAAGTGCTGAGATGTGTTCCTTAGACTTTTCCCAGCAAGGTCTGACACCCAGACTGCCGGGCTGTGCAGGATGCCAGAGCAGAATTAGGATTGCGACACACCTGCGTGGCTCAGGCTCCATCCCAGCCCGAGCACCCGGCAGCAACTTCCACCATGAGACTAAAATTAGCAGCGACAGGAAGAGCTCTGGAGCACGACAGGATGATTAGAGCCTCCCTGGAAAGGAGGCATCACCTGCAACGTAATGACTTTCCTCATCCCTGTCAAAATGTGCAACGACCGGTGCGGAATATGATGGGGAAAAGTGAGGCAGTGAGACAGGGGAAGGTGCTTCTGCACAAAATTGGAGTGAAAGCACTTGTCCAGAGGAGAAAAAACAGGATGCTGGCTCTCTGGACTACGCCCTGTGTGACAATCATACCTGAAAGGTTGTGGCCTGGACCTGCTGCATGACTTCAATCAAATTGCTTAGAAAGACACAAAAGACTTGAGGATCGTGCATGCCAACTCTACCCAAGATTTATAAACAGCAAGAAAACACCCAGATAAAAGGTAAAAAAATCTCTTTTACATGTATTTAACTGTATATGTTGTGAGTGTGAATAATCAGCGTCACTCTTCTCCAGCACCAAATCCATGCTTCAAAACTCTTTGTTGGCCTTTGGCTAAAAATAGCCAACACCACCCACATCCATGTTCCTGAAAGAATGGGATGTCATTGGGCATCACCCCTCCTATAAACTTGCCCTGTTTTCATTTAAAATAACTCGTAAGTAGAAAGAGCATTAAAAGTGCGTGCACTGAGCCTCCAAGTGGGAAGATGTGACTGTGCTGAGAGAGCTCTTGTGTAGCTCATGGAGATGCCAGTGCCAGTCTTGCTGCACCTAGTGCAAGTTGGTTTGACTCCATGACTCACATTCCTGTCTGGAAATTGGAATTCATAGAATCATAGAATCTTGGGATGATTAGTGTTGGACACAACCTTAAAGCTCATCAAGTTCCACTCCCCTGGATGGGCGGGGACACCTCCCACTATCCCAGACCCCATCCGACCTTGAACACTTCCAGGGATGGGGCTTTGCCTCCCTCACAGGGAAGAATTTCCTCCTAATACCTAACATAAATCTCCCCTCTTTTTATTTTGAAACCACTTCCCTTATCCTCGGAACATGGCCCATCCCTGTCTCTCATGTGGCCCCTTACAGAGAGGGTTCCTTTGTCAGGATAACAGGAGACAGGCAAGTCCCTAGGATGAAGACGAGATTCCCTCCAAGATCTCCTGGACAGAAATACGTGCACATGCTCTGCACAGCTTGACAATGAACATGCAGCGAATCCAACACATCCTGGACGTGTTGGATCTGCTGGGCACACATGGACCATCTGGCCAACACATGGGCCTCGGGCTTGACATGTCCAGGAAGCATCTGAGTGATGGTGGATGCAGCAGGCAGGCTGAGGGAGCACATGCAGGAACCCAGCCCCAGTGGCGCCACAGTGGGTGTGATGCTCACAGAGATGATCTGTGGC
>NW_005054546.1:401811-406882 GCF_000277835.1 Geospiza fortis | reverse complement strand
TTCAGACACAGGTAAGTGCCAAAAGCCCAACATGCCCCTGGACAAAATTCAAAAGAGGATATACCCAAGGAAACTCGTGGTAATTCTGATGGTCTGGAAATTGAAATCGGGAATTATCTGCTTGCAGAAGATGGAATTCCAACAGGAGGAAAACGTGTTCCTTGGAAAATGAGCTACATGTATAAGCAGCAGGAAAAAGGGGAGAGTGTGACCTTGAAACTGAACACCCCTTTTTGACCCCAGACCTAAAATTATCCAGATTTCAGCAGAAGTTTCTTCAGCAACCTTAGTGAAGGTTTTAAAAACAAGCCCCTGGTGACGGGAAGTCCAAACCCTCCACGTTATGAACACAACCAAGTCTGCCAAGGGTGCGGCACCCGCCATCCCAGCGCCAGATTGTCCCTGTAGCTTAGCACCCATCTGCAGCCAATATGCTGAGCTCTTAACAAAATTGAGGGGTTTTAAAAGCTGCTCTCCTGGGCCTGATCCCATGGACCTGGGCTCACCAAAACCAATGGACTTCAAGGAGCTTTGGATCAGGCTTTGCGCTAATTTACTTATCTCATAGAACAGCTTAATTAACAAATGTTTGCAAAGCACTTCAGGATCCTTCCACGGATAGTGAGACTCCTCTTGCTGCCAGACCCATTGACAAAGCAAAGAGGTTTAATGTCAACAGGCAGCAGATGAATTGTATGGACACAGACAGGGATGGAGGGACATCCCAGGTGGATTGGCCACCATGGACTGGCCCTGAACCAAGTCCTGCAGGGAATGGCCAGCACGTGGGCTCAGAGTGGAAGGGAGCCCTTAGAGCCTCCCAGCTTTGGGGTTCTTCTGTTTCATGTGCACCTGAGCAGTTCTTGAAATGAGCTGTCCCAGGACAGGGATATGATGTCTCAAAGCACTCGTGGCGGTGGTATCCCAGCTTGAGCTTTCTACCTCGGGATATTCTATGATTCTATGCAAGATGAAAATGAAGAAAAGCCTAAAAAAGGTGTCCTGGTTCCAAGCAGGTGTTTGCTCCCCCTGTCCTCCCCACCACCAGCTCATCACCTCAGTCTATGGGACGTGGGATGTTTCCACAGCATCAAACCTTTCCTAGGAGCTGCCACCTTTCCCCCAGGCTTGGGTCCTGTCGGTGGGCAGAGGGATGCAGCACTGGGAAGTGCCAAATTCGCCTTCACATCGATGACACAAATTCATCCAGAAAGTTTCTCCCTGCGTTAGCTCTTGATGGTGACTCTCAGCCGCTGTTCTGCCTGAGGACAGGCTGCTGGCACCTCCTCAGTCAATGTCAGCTTTATTCCTGCCTCCCACAGAACTTTCTGTCACCAGCCCTGGTGCCCGGCCACCCCTCCCGATGGCTCTGGCACCGGCAGCAGCTGCAGTTTGCAGTTTCTCCCTTTTCTTTGATCATTCTGCAGCCTCCTGCCTCGGCAAGGGGCACGTGATGCCTCTGCCTGATCCCAACCTCTCTGCTCCAAGGACTCTGCCGCCATCCATGGCTTTAATTAATAGTTTTTTTTCCTCCCCTTGACAGTAATTCAGGATGTGGATTTTAAAACATTTGGAAATACCCGCTTTTTAACTAGAAACACTGAGTTTCTGCCAAAACCTCGGCAGGGCGTTCGCTGAGTGGATAGAGCTGTGCAGAGACTACACCCATGGCGAAATCCTCCCTCGCAACCCAGCACTACCTGCCCCCCAAAAAGAACCTTTTACCTCTCTATCCAGGGAGCTGGGAATGATCCAGCCCCCAACAGCTCCACAACGTGAGCCCCTATGACCTACTCCAGCTGAAGCCACCTGGCAGAGCTAACTTTAACCTGAATTACTCCTGAAATCCAGCTTCCCCAGAGGCAGCAATGCCAGACGGGAGGTAAGATCATTCCCAAGCAGCTGCTATCACTGGGAAGAGGATCAAAGTCTTGGTTGTAGCCCAGCTACGCCCCCAAAATATTGTATGAACTGAGAGATGCTGCTATCAGGGACCCATCAGGATTAGTCACTGCCCATGTTGCCAATTCCTGTGATTTTTTTTCTAGGAGCGTTTCTGGTTGCCGTAAATTCCCAGCTCTGTGAGTCATGTGAATCTGCCTGAGTATGAATTTTTGGTTTTTAAAGTAAGTTTCTAGACCTTGTGGCTGTGCAGAAAAGCAAGGTGATGTAACCAGAGTGAAATCCGACAGCCCCAGGAGAACGCAAATGAGAAGAAACTCAATTTGAAATTGTTTTTTGTTTTTTTTTGACTCACACAAACTTTTTAGTCAGTTTGGTGATTTCTGGGCCTGGCTCATGCTGCTGGAATGCTCAGAGCTGGAGATCCACAGTTTTTCCCTTTTTTCCTTTCACTTTCTGATTTCCAGGAGCACTTTCTTCTCCTAAGACCTCTTTGACAGAACTTAAAATGGAAGTGGAACAAAACCACATCCCTAAAATGACGTGCTGCCTCCAGAGCAGGCATTGCTCACACATAAGATCCAACTTCGACAAGTGAAAAGTCCAGAATTTACAGGGCAGAACACCTTTAAATTCCCACCACCAGCACATGGGCATGCACACAGTCCTCCCCCACACTGGGAACACCCCTGCATGGAGACGTGTGTGCACACAAATACCTCACAGATACACACATGTGGTTTATGGGATATTTCAGTGTACATAATTCTGTGTGTTACACCTGTAACATGTGCTTACACACACACACACACACACACACACACACACACACACACACAAGAGTTTAATTTCACCTGGTTGTAAGTGTGGAGTGAACCACAGCCAGCAGGTGTGTGAAGGGAACCAGCAGTGTGTGTGTGTGAACGTCCATGTGCATTAAATGCACATTTTTGGCCATTTTATGGGGCACACCCAGCCAAGTGCCCGTGTTACAACTTGCCATGGGATGTGTGTGTGCCCTGTGAAGCCACCATCCATCATATCCCAGTACAGACAACTCTTAGAAGAAGGAATATCCCAAACTGCCACGAAGGAAAACATCCCAAACTGCCACTCTCAGGACTCCCATGACCACACAACAGTGAAAAAAGAAATAAAGCCCAATTCAGGACACTGACGAAAATGAACTGCATGAAACACAGCAGTGGGTGGGTTCTCCTGCCCTTAGCTTTACTTTTTTCCCCTCTTTTTTTGTGCACACCTACAGCACAGCCACCAGAAGCTCCAACCCGCCTCAGCTCCACGCTGGGTCCTGCGCAGAGGGGACCTGCCCCTCCCAGCATCTCCCTGAGTTTGTACTGCACATCAGGAAACCTGGATGCCAAAAACGAACCGAAAGCAAAAATTTCCCCTTCCCGAAGTGCCTGGGCAAACTCACAGGGAGAGCTCCAGCAGCACCTTACCGGCTGAGTCAGTGGATGAGCCATCTCCTTGTGCCGGGTGCCCCATCTGCCGAGTTTAGCCGCAGCTGAGATCTTCTGCTGGTAGACCCAGAAAAGGGAGGTGGGGGAAAAAGAAAAAACCTTCCCGTAAGGATGCCAGAGCCAGAGAGAGCAAATCGCACAGGATGCAGGGGGGGGTGGAAAGGTCCAGCCCCGGTGACAAGGCAGCGGTGCCACCCCCCCCCAGCCCTCGCCGTGGCCATTCATTGCCAGAGCTGCGCGGCGCGGTGTGGCTCGGCGGGAGCCTCGCATCCCTCTGCATTGTCCCTCTCCAGTGTGAGCTCCGGCAATCTCATTTCATGGGAGACATCTGGTTTGATTCAAAGAGAAGAAAGGGGCGAGGGGAGAACGGCGCGCTCACACGCTCAGCGCCCAGCCCGGCTGGCTGGGAGCTGGGCAGCGATTGTCAATGCTTCCCTCCTTCCCTCCGCGCTGAATCCTCCTCATTTCAATGAGAAAGGCCAGCCCGGGAGCAGGGCTGTCCCACGGCTCCCCCCCAGCATTCCCAGTCTGCAGGAGGGGGCTTTGCTGGGGCACCGAGCCAAGGGTGGGGAGCTGAGCCCCAGCAGCCTCACCGAGCCTGGCTGTGCCTGGAGCCGCTGCAAGGCCTTGGGGGGCTGGGGGGCCCCCCCTTCGTGTTTCCATCATTCCCAGGCCTGGTGGACAGGCAGTATTGTCCCTCAAATGCTTGTGGCTGTGTCAGGGGTCTTCCCACTGCACGACTGAAGTCCTCCTGTTTGTGGGGAGCCCTTTTGGAAGGCCATGTCCTCCTTGACAAGGACAAAGCAGGGAGCTCCTTGTCCATGGGAGGGGGGTCCTGCCCCATTGTGCCACCATTCACCCCGCTGAACCTGGTGCCCTGCCAGCCTGTTCCCAAGGTGTCCCTGCCGAGCCACCACTCCTCCCAGGGATCCCTGTGGTGCCTGTGGGTCTCTGGATGGATCCCAGCCCTGAACACCTCTGCAGCACCCCTCGGGAGTGGGCAGCAACAGGTCCCCACACAAACCCTGCTTCACCCGTGACCCCTCCACAGTGTGGGGCACATGGTGGGTGCCCACACAGACCCCTTCCACTCATGGCCCTCCGTGCTGGGTGCACTCAGTGGGTCCTCTCACAGACCCTTCATTCCTGTGACCCCTCTCTGCCAGGGTGTGCACAGAGAGTCACTCGTGGAACCCAGAGTGGGTGCCCATGCTGCCCCTACAGCTGTGTCTCTGTGGGTCTCCAAGCAGCCCCTCCACCCACCCAGTGCACGGTGCGTCCCCAAGGAGCCCCCTCCACGTGTGACACAGGAAATCCCACCGCAGCCCACTCCACCCATGGCACAGTGGTCCTACCACAGACCCTTCCACCCATGGCATGGCACATCTGCATTTTGGGGGGCACATCTGCTTTTTGGGGGGCACATCTGCGTTTTGGGGTTGTGCTCCTGTGTGTGCACATCTGGCCACAGCTCGGGACACCTGGGCACACCTGGATGTGCATCATCCTTCAGCCGGGTCACAGTGGCTTCCCCCGCAGTCCCCTCCACGGCTGGTCCCCTCGCACCTCCCTAATCCGTGTCACAGCAGGGACCCCCCCACACCCCCCATGTCATGGCATGTCCCTCTGCAGCCCCTCCACCGGTGACACGGTGGATCCTCCTGCATCCCCCTCCGCTGGGGGCA